>NC_081151.1:19921451-19933130 GCF_958295425.1 Solea solea | reverse complement strand
TTATTTTGGGCTATGGGAGGTAATGATAATTAGAGCTGAAACATTATTAATATAAAACTATTTTGATAATCGATTAATCGGTTTGATTAAAACAAGATTTCCGATTGCTTAAGCTTGTTAAATGTAAGTATTTTCTTCATTTCTTTGCTCTGGATAACAAATAAATCATTATAAGTGAATCATTTTTGTTTGTGGACAAGTAAGGTTGAGTAAGGTTTTTTTGATATTTTATGGACCAAACAATTAATTGAGAAAAGAATCAACAGATTTCCATTATGAAAATAATCGTTAGTTGCAGCTCTAATGGTAATCTTTACCTCATTATTCTCATTTTCATCTGAATAACATATGTAAAATGATTACCATGTGATATTTGTGCAGATCCACACATTTTTGGCATGAAGACGTATTGCACCTCCTGAAAATTGCAGTAGGCCATATTGCGATTTTGATAAAATTTCAATTAATTGTTCACCCAGGTTTTGCATTCTGACCAAAACTGATGTAAGTCATTATAGCTGGAAGTGAACGCTGACTACACACATTCCCACTGGTCAAAACCAGTTAAAACCTTGGGTTTAAATATTTTTTTTTTACAGGGCACACAAGTACATGACATCACTTGTTTGCCCCACAGAGCAACATTTGTAACCTAAGCAAGCTTTTTAACACAAGTTTGAAACACAACACAAGGTACCATGAAATCTTCTTGAAAGTCAACAGATTACCTGTGCTTAAAAACAGTTTAAGATTATGTTTCAAATGGTCCCTGGTCATGGCTTCCCTTGAGTTCCCTGACCTTTTGAGATCAAAACAGGGAGCAATGTGTCCTCCAAAGGGTGTTTTCTTTTAGATAAAGCTCCTAAAGGTGTAAAGTTGTTTATTTAAGGTGTAGTTCAACAATACTTTAAAGTCAAACACTTTTGTCTGAAAATGACAACAAAGATTTCAGTAAAATTTTAGAGATACAACTGTAATACAACAAATTTGAAGCATTGTAGTCTTTACCTTGTGTTGTTTATCAGTTTAAGTTTTAAACCCTTTCACTATGTATAAAGCAGCTTCGCCTTTGGCATTGATATCTTAAATGCACTTAAAACCTAATCTACCTCTTCAACTTGGCTTTTAATCAGAATGTTTTACAAGTATTATTTAGAGTTTCATGTGCCTGTACAAATAGTACTATACAAATAATAAACTAATTATTATTGGAAAAATTCAGTTTTTTGTACCTTTTCCTTTTATTATTGTGTGAGCTAAATCTTTGACACTAAATACTTGCCTAAAAACCCCACAGAGGGACAGAGAGCTGCTGCACAGTTTATGGACTATCTCAGTAGCAGAAACTCATCCACACAAGAGGCCGCTCCCACGATCACACATCCCCTTTGTCCAGTTTATTCATTTTTTGGCCCATGAATAATGGCTATTTATAGTCACGTCTGCTTTTCATGGGCCAGTGCTGGTGTCTTGGGGAGTTTTGGGGCGGCTGCGTCAGTCCTGAAGGCTTGCATCATTAGTCTTCCATCTGGCTATTATTTCATCTAACAGAGGTCCATCACACTGGTACGCCAGCTATGCATGGGTAAGGCATGTTGCCTGGTTTGCGTGACGTTGTTGAGAGACTATTGGGGAGTACCTCTGGGAAACGGCAATGGCATTTACAGCATGCACAGGTGGTTTCCACAGTCTGATTCTTACAGGCTGTCGTGGGGCCTCCTGATGTCGGTGTCTAACGAGGTAATGTGGCTTGTGAAACATTAAGTAGATTTTCATTGAGCTAATGAGTGTTAAAACGGACTTGATAACTGCCCGCTGTGAGAGGCTTTATAGCTCCTTTATCCCTAATCTCGAGCCACTCGTCGTTAGTGTTATGTTGTCTTTTGTTTCATTTACAAAATAAATACTCCTCCAGTATCTTCACTGCTATGTAATTGTTGCGTAACTAAACACTTGTTCTTCTCTACTACCGCCGTGTGTTGGCCCATTTCATTTATAGCTTATTGGTTTACGGCCGATATGTTAACATCTGAAGGCAAGTGGGCTCTCATAACTCTTCTCCAAGTGTTGGTCTGTCGGCTTGTGTTGATGCTGGAGTTGTTCCCGGGGCCAGCGGAAGGCCTGGCCTGGCCTCCTCCTGTGCTGATTCCTCGGCCGAGGCCTGGCTGAGAACGGCAGCTGCCCCTCGTGGAACAGGTGGCCTGAAGGAAAGTTTTGACGAGACTTGACACAGTTGGATTATCAATGCTGGGTTGCAATCCACGTCCTAATGGCTTTAGAGGCACACAGATGGATCTATGAACTCTCATACACATATGACACAAATGTGCAGTCCAGCTCAAGTGAGTAGCCACTCTGGCTAGTCTTGAATGTACCACCTAATGCCTCTTACAATTGAAATGTGAATTTCTGGCAGACAGTCCTGTCACCTTTGCTCTTCATCTGCTGCCAACAGTGTTCATTGGCTTTGCCATAGTGTATTTAATGCAGGCCAAGTATATTCAAGCAAAGCCAAATACGTTAAGTATTAAAAAACCTTCTTGTTGTCATCATTTTGGGGCGAGCACCAAAGCATTACTGCACCAACAAGCAGTTTAAGTCCATGTTTACACTGGAGTGTAATTTCAGTAACTGTAATGATTCCTTTTAGGGGACATAAGAGCTCACACACTTGTTTTTCCTTTGTGCCGGTAATGTCGACTGTTATGTTCCGGGCTAGTGTGAGATTTATTGGCCCAATAATGCTAACTTAAGTAAAAGGAGATCTCATTTTCATAATTTGTGTCCGACGTCTTCCTCGGTTTGGAAAGAGAGAGTTTGTGTGTATCCTCTAGGGCCTGGTAATTCTGTGTTTGTGTTATAATTCAGAAACAGACTCCGACGGGCCTTCATTATGATGCAGCAGACGTCCCAATGGATCATCTCGGGGCAAAGTTCATGGGCCCGTTATGTGAAATGATTTTACTCCCTTTTTCACCCATTTTTACCCGTGTTAATAAGCGTGTGTTGGGACTCGATGATTCTATTTTGCTTGAAGATCTTTCACCAGAATGAAAATCTTGAAGGTTCGATCCAGCGCGGTGAAGGGGATCGAGGTGAAAGGGGAGACTGCCGCTCTCTGTCCTACACAGAGGTTGGGGGGGGGGGGGGCTGGACACTGGGGACACTTAGGATAAATGGGAACATAAAGCTCATCTCATCCATCAGAGTGTCCGCGCCCAGACTGCCTGAGACGGCTCCTGTTGATGGCCATTGTTCGCTCTCTTCATTAATGAACTCTCACTATCACTGATTTGTAGTCCCAGCCACTCACCTCTGTTGAGGCCACAGTGGGACGTTAAAGGGAGAATTCTCACATACTTTCACTCTGAAAACAGACCTGCATGCCTTCTCTATTTAGAGTTTAACTCCTACAGATTAGTTGCATGAACTAGTGCAACTAGTTTGTCCTTCAGTTTGAAGGCAAACTTTCTTCATTCTACAAGTTTCCAACAGAGATCAAACAAAACCTTCTTCTGCTCTCAAGCCCCCAATGGCACACACACACACACACACACACACGTTTATGCTTTCTGAAGTGTTTTATTGCAGTCTTTTCCAGGAGAGAGCAAATCATCTCCTTGCTGCCTCTCTTAGGCATTGTCATACTCCTTTTTTGAATTTTAGGAAAACGTTTTGGCACATTGCCCCTGGCACTACTGCTTTGACGGCTTTTTGTTCAACACTTTTGGCACGTGTTTACGTGTAAACGGGCAAAGAGAAACCCCAAGTCTGTCCAGAGTTCTCTCTCAAATTGCAGCACATTTGTTCCTTATTTCCCTGCCACCCCATGTTTTTTATCAGCCTCCTGCTAGTTTATTAACTTTACTGAAGGCTCTCCTTATAGTGGGCGAGACAACAGGTTTTTTTAACTTGCCGTTAAATTTGCATCCTTATCGTCTGACACGTTAGAAGTTTGAAGTTTCACTTTTGGGTTTAGAAATGCAGGAAATGCTCATTTTCCACGGGAGAACAGTGACAAACAATGCAGTAAATTCCAAAGTCAGATTGGGATTCTTCCAATGACGCACAACAAACATCGCCACTGAAGTATTATGACCATGAGGCACTGCGGCTGTCTGGGAGAACCAAATGCCCAGGTCCGTCACATTGTAAAATGTGAATAAAAAAAGCCCAAGCGGTCAACATGAAAGTTTGTTTTCTCTAACACATAAATTATTGCAGTTGATGTTGTCATTGCAGTGTGATTTTTGGCAGCTGGCAGTCAAGGCTCTGTTCCAACAGTGGTCTTTGTTGTGCTCCCTGTGGAGCTGTAAAGTGTCCCGGTGCTAAACCAGACGGCTTGTAGGTAGATGAAACGTTTGAATAACTCAAATCGTCTCTAGCATTGAAAAAATGGTCCACGTCTCCACTTTTTTTTTTTTAGTTTTTAGTGTGCAGTGTCAACTCTGTGACCACAGTGCTTGTGTAAAAATTAGCCATTCATTTTCTCCGTGTTCCACACTTCCACTGAACTTGCAGGCTGGAGTTTTCCATGCTGCCTTCGGGCAGACCGACTACACACATCTCAGCTGTGTGAGTGCACAGAGAAACCCTGCAACCGTGGCCTGTTAGTGGTGGCCTGAATGGAACCCACTTCTATCCAAATATTGACTTTACTCACTCAGCATGGAGAGAAGTTGTGAATGAAACACTTGAAACCCTTGAGAAGATTATTTTTTTGCAGTTTTGGCTCCTTTTGACTGCATTTTAACATAAATGACAGCTTGACTTCATATGCTCAGGGATTTATCTTCTCTCTCATGCCTGCAGAGCTGAACTGACATGATTTTTGACATGTATTTTGAATGAGTCACAGCTTTTTTCTTCATGGATGTTGAGGCAAAGTGCTGCTTGTGTTGAACATGACTCTGCCACATGTGGAGCTGTCGGCAGAGACTCTGTGTCTGGTGCAGCTGAGTCGGCTACGCTGATGCTACACCTGCAAGAAAGGCTGACGTGTCTCATTCTGCAACGTAGCTTCCTACTATACTAATACTGTGATGTTTATTTTATTCTCCTTCAGGGACAGTCTCCACAGATTGCTTACAGGTGACCTAACATTACAGTTGGCAGTCATGTAGGAGGGAAAAAAAAAAAACTGTGGTCCGTTATATCAACATTTCACACTCGGCACGTCATTACACAATTTTATGCGGGTAATATGTGTCCAACCTGTTAACACCTTCAAATCATGCCATGTGCTGATGTGTTGAGGGGGAGGCAGGAATAGAACGGGGAAACAAATCCGGTGTGCCCCAGAAATACCGTCATTATGGCCCGCATGTTGATCTTGAGGGCTCCAAAAGTTGCTGCACCCCTGAATTTTTATAACTAGGTGTGTGCCAAAAGCGGTAGAGCAGATTTGTGTTTTATGAGCAGCTGCATGAATCTTGGAGACGATCAGGTGCTTCTGGATTCTTGGTGAGGAGTTTTTATGGAATAAAACAAAGTAAAACGGGGGAAGAAATAACATTTTAATGTAAATGCTATACTATCGGCAGGGATCTACCGATTGTGCGCAGACGATGTGTGAGTGGAGCTGTTTTGACATCGTGGGAAAGGTGTTGGAGGATGGGAATTAAGGCCACATCAAATGTGTAGTGTGGATAGGAGGTACATTACTGTTTAAGTCTTTTCGAGCAATGAAGTGGTATGACAACACTGCTTGCTCCATTTCAAATCTGGACTGGTAATAAACCTGAGACCTGGGACCTTTGGAAACAAAGACACAGTTACCTGCGTTCACTCCCTGAACATGAAATTCTATTAACACTTTCAGTCTAATTAAAGAAATCCTGCTCTCACTTTTTACCAGTGTTGTTTTCCATTAGCAGTACTCTCTTAAACTAAACAAGCAACTGCTGAGGAGCGACTCATCTTCCTGTTTCCAGTGGAAAGCACAGATTAGTGGACAGAGTAGAGTGGATGCAATGACCCCACAAACACTAGTGATGCCCCCACAGTACCCTAACCATTGTTGAAAGTAACCCTCACCATGTAACGATACACTGCCAGTTGTCCTTAAAAACAGGGCTTTTTATTCATAATATTTGTGAGTCAAGTCTTAGCAGCTCGCTATCGTTTCACCGTGTAACATCTGGTGCCCCAATTAAACGTGGACTACACCAGCACAGATACTGAACCCACACATGGATCAAATAAACGCGGTTGATTACATCCACGCCTCCTGCCGTTGTATGTGGCAGACTTGTTAGACTCCCATGACTGTCGCAGACAGAGGACGTGATGTCAGACCGTGTTAGTAGTATGTTGTATGTGTTTATGTGTGAGGGGGGGGCTTTAAAGAAGTTGTGTGGTGATGACGTTAACACTGCTGCTGCAGAGGCCTAGGGTTTATTGGATCGTCTTTGTAAAAAATGTGTAATTGTGTGTAGATGGGGCGCCTCTGAGATGAGCAGGAAAGCTTCTTGCTCGGCAGACATGCTGTCATCAGCAGATAGTTTGTCAGCAGGGACAATGGGGCTGGGTCTCTGTCTTGTCTGTCAGTCATTCCAGCGTGCAATCATTCAGGAATGTCTTTCTTCTTCACGCAGCAGAGGAAGATGTGGAGAGTGTGGCGATAAAAGGCGGCTGGTTAGCTGGATTTACTTTTGTTGTCCTCCCTCCCTGGTGTCTCGCTGTCCCCCCCGTCGTCCCTCTCTCGCCACATGTCTGTGAAGTGAGCTATTTTCTGCCCTCGCACCAGCATTGCAACGTTTGGTCTTTTCGCCATGTGTCATTTTAATGGACAAATAACAAAAGTTACACTCTCACATTTGCCAGAATAAGTTGTATATTTTCAGAATGTCTCAAAACTTCAGTTCATGCCGTAATCTCCTTGACCACCTTTAACATCGGCAAGGCTTAGCGTATCTGCTCTCCCTCTGTCCGTTCCGGCACACACACTTAAGATATTATCTGTCTGCCGAGTTCAGTAACCTGACACACACTACTCTCATTTTTTGTTTTAAAAGTGAATGGATCGCCTTGGCAACAAAGTCTCTGAAGACTGGCTGCAGCAGATGGTGACCGATTGTAATCACCATGATATTGAAGATGATGATGTCATGCATTAAGAGGACTAATTCAATATAGTTTGTGGGGTTTAGGCGACTATGATCAGCAGCAGAGAGAGAGCGAGCAGCCACTGTGGCTCTGGGAAATTGGGAGCTCCTGTTTGGAGCAGAAAAAAAAATGCTGACATTGCAATAATATCGCATGAAGTGGGCTTTTGAAGCAGCTCCAAGCTCAGAGACTGAGGCTGCGTCTATTGTATGAGGATTCAGCTCTGATCGTGCGACCACAGCAGTGGAACTGCCCCCCCCCCCCCCACCCCCCCTCTCTTGCTGTGAAGAGATTTTTTTTTGGGTTAAAAGTGTCCATACTTAAAGAGGGCGCACACAATAGGTGGCCTGGCGCTGAGTGAAGAGTCGAACTGCCCGCGCTTTGAGAGCACGTCACAGTGGAAATGTGTTAAAGTGATTGAAGAGTCCTGTGTGCGCGTGAGAGTGATTTAGGGCCTGGAGTTTGTTGTGTTCATCTGGTTTATTACCTCGTCTGGCTGTTCCCCTCACTTGTCTTCCTCTTTCCCCATCACACTGCCCTCTGCAGATTGAAAGGGTCTGCTGGAGCGTGATACTGCCAGATTGTGTGTGTGTGTGTGTGTGTGTGTGTGTGTGTGTGTGTGTGTGTGTGTGTGTTGTCGGTGAGAGCAACTTGGGTTTTGGTCGGAGCCGTGATGTCCAATGTGTTTGGCTCGTAGCCACACGAGCTTGTTGCAGATAAACCTGTTCGGTCCTCTGATGATTCAAAAGAAATGTTTCCTGTATTGTGTCCACCATAGACGTGATAATAATGTTTTCCAACTTTAAGGTTAACCTGTTTGCTGCAGTTGTTATTTGCATTGTGTGTGAGCGGTGTGTGAGCGGTGCGAGTGAAGTCTGCTCTCGAAGTTGAAATCTGCTCGCTCCAGTCGACCACATTTTTGACAGTTTGGGGGTGGAGACCGGGGGGAGGGCACCAGCCCTGTTATGATTGGTCACTTTCAGTGCGATCACACCCACAAGTAACGTCGAAAGTGACCTAACACGATGTTAATATCTGCACGCGCGCAGTAATATTATTTGCTCGTCAGCACGCTTTACTGCTCTCACTACTTTTGACATAAATGTACATAGTACATATAAAAGTCTTATTATTCAAAGGCTGCAAAAACCAAACAATATATCATTATTATTTTATTAAAATACCCTTAAGTGTCATTAAAATCCATCAATTTCATATTTCTTGACATCCCTCTGATTGCGATATTCACACGTTAACTTAGAACCAAGCATATGTAAGTATATAATGTAAATATTAGTGCCAAAAAGTAAAGCTGTTGTTGATACTGTTAATTCTACAGCATGGGACACATACGGTTACTGCCAGTGCCATCTGACAGAATTCTAAAACCTCTTATCTGTTTGGCTTCTCTTCCTCCTCAGTCGCACTCTCAGGCCACTGCCAAGGAGCTCAGCTGCGATGTCAGAATGTTTTCTATTTTCTGGTGTTATTTTTTTCCAGTGTTGTTGAAAGAAATAAGGTCATTATTATAATCAACTAATCAAAAAAAAATATTGGTTCTGCTTTGGGGTAGTGGGCAAATGTGGTATATGACTCATGAGTTGAAGGATTAAAGTAACCTCTGGTCGCCATTTAATGATGAATAATACCAGATTTTTCCATTTTGTATTTGTGAAATTATTTCTATCAACACAGTTTTTGTAATTAAAATCCATTATGATCAACTATTTTGATACTTGATTAATCGGTTTGAGTTTGTTGTTTTCAGATTTTCCAGCTTCTTAAAATGTGAATATTTGCTGGTTTCTTTGCTCGATATAACAAAACAAGACATTCTGGCATTTTATAGACAAAACAAGTACTCGATCAATCAGTAAAATAATGCAGGTGCTGCTGGCTGTCTCACATAGGTCACTGTGAGGTCATTGCAGCGTTGTTAGCGTGACTGCACTTTACTCTGCCTTCATTTTTCAGTTCAACAAAGTGCGCCGTCGTCGTCAAGTCAGAGGTACTAACATTTTACAAGTACTTTATGCTGTGCCAGTGGGTAGTGGAGTATCATGCATTGATGATGTAACAGCCTTGAAACCTCACTCCCTCCATGTGAATGTGGTTTTAGAATATGCATCATTTGGATGATTTTTTTTTTCCCCCGCCTTTTACTGCATCTGTTCAGTCAGTGCGACAGTTTGTGCCACAACAAGCTTTTTACGATTCATGAGTGGCTCCCATGAGCCACCGCTGATGGTGGGAGTTTCCTCCGTGTTTTCTTTTGCCGCTTTGACAATAAAATTAGTGTGTGGGACTGAGATTTTTTAAACCCAAATGAAGCTGCCAAAAAAAGGGGCGATAAACGCCAGCATTCCTGTGTTTGGTCTGCGCTGTGGTGTTTGGTTTTCAGCGCGGTGTGAATTGTGACGTCGCGGCTTTGTTCGGACTATTTACACCACTGCATTTTTACCGTTGGTGGTAATGGTGTTGCTGTGAGAGCTCAGTATTTTCTCAGGTGTTGATATAAAAAAGTTTGAGAATCACTGATTTTAAACGGTCCGAGGACCGAAGACTCCCGAGTTTTATGTAGGTGAATGCATAGTGCATCGTAAATGGGGCATCTGTGGCAAAAGTGGAACAGAAGAAGAAGAAATTAGCTTTGTCTTGTGTTCCCTCTGATGATGAACTGATAAAAAACCTGCATGCATTGCAGAGCCATTTGACCCGGGAGTGAATGCTTATAAAATAATCCTATTTCTAACAAAAAAAAACCAGTGGGAATGGTGTATTTAATCCAGGCTGTCCCTTCACCGGTGTCAATTTATTTGTCACTCTCACCTCAAATTGTGTGTGTGTGTGAGAGGGAAATTTAACCCTGGGGAGAAGTAAGTGCTGAGCAGCAGTTCCTACCTCTCAAAGTCTGGATATGAATGCAGCACCGATTTATGGATTTAATAAGTTTTGTCATTGCGTTGAGTATTATAGCCGAGAGACCAAGAGACTATGCGTGTGTCCTTGTGTGTGTACGTTGTAGCTGAATGGCAGCCATTGTGTGTTTTTGTTTCCAGAGGGGTCTTGGTGATCTGATATGTGTCAGTGAGATGGCGAGCAGGGAAACACGGCGCCGCCGACTCTGACCCGGTTTGGGACGGTCATACTTAACATAGTCCCTAGAAGCTAATATCCGACAAAATCCCCCCTCTCTTCTCCAGACATTCCCTCCCTCGTCGCTGATACAGTGGTGCATTGTCTGTGCTGGACATTTTGTGTTTGTTCTGGTTACTGTGAGAGTCTGACATTCATAGGTGTGTGTGTTTGCAGGTGTACGTATATACAACTCGGCTAAATTGTCCTTTGCATAATTGACCTCAGATGGTTACTGCCCTCGACTCGTCCTACAGGCATTTACTGTGGGACACACACACACACACACGCATACATTTGTGTCAATGTAAATGCCCAAAAACACTAACACGATAATTGACAGGGGAGCTGTGGTCTATTCTTAGATTTGCGTTGAATAATGCATTACTTGCAGACAGCGTGGTGATGCCCTAGAGAAAACAGCCACAGACTTCCCTCCACGTGCAGCCACATGTTCAAGGTTTGAATAAAACCTTTATATTTAAATGAAATTCAGCAACAACGGGTCAGTTTACGGACAATTCAATGGGCCACTGCAGAGCTTGCGTCGAGGCCTGTTGTGTTTTGTTTCCTCTGTTGTACAAAGCTCTCAGTTTGATTGATTCATAACTACAGCCAAAAATGTATTTAAATGCCATTGTGATTTCAAACAAGAAACAACAGAATATAAAACTTAATTAGTGGAAACTAAATGAAGAATAATTGAATGGGAATAGAAAAACTAAACAAAAAAACAAATATGCTTACTCACTGGCCCAGGTTGATATAAACCACTGCTGTATTATACAAAACGCATTCATCATGATGTACTTTATTATTTAGGGCTGAACAATTAATCATTTTCCAATCGAAAAATTACAATTTGCAAATTGCAAAGGCTGCGATTTAGGATATAGTTTATGTAGTACACCTGACCTGGGGTTTATACTTAACTCTTAATGGTTTCAGTAATGGCAATTCATGTATTTACATTCACTCATCCCTATTGAGTGTTTTATCCTCTAGTAATAAATATGTTAAGTGTTTTTTTTTTTTTTTTTTTACCTGTTACTGTCATTTAACTTGAAGTGTTACTTACATTGTATGCACTGTCTCGTTGATCAGGCTCTGGACGTGGACCGCAGCGTTCTGTACAAGATGAAGAAGTCCGTGAAATCCATCTACACCTCGGGTCTGGGTGAGTCGTCCTGTCTGTGCTTTTACGTCAGCATTTTAAATGTCCTCGTCTTAACAAAAACGTCTTTAAAGGTTAAAAGTGAGAATGTTATGTTTGGTGAGTTCTGCTTTTAGATATCTACAAACAACGAGACAAGTGTACGGACATTTTCTGACCTTTCAAACACTCTTTAAAGCCATAGAAAGGCGTATTTCTGTTTTAAGGTAATTGGAAGGAAATTTTCTATAGCTACTGCTGTTGTCTTTTGTTCATTTTATAGT
>NC_081151.1:19826451-19916451 GCF_958295425.1 Solea solea | reverse complement strand
CAGTGGCATTAGCTGTTATCAGCTGCCTAGTCTGGCGTGAAGTGTATTAAGTGGAATCATCTTGGTTCGAACCCTTTAGACACGCTGTGAGACTTCAGTCACGGTTGGTTTATGGGTGTCCCCCATGCGGCGCTCTAGACTTGCAGTGTGTTTAGGTTTGGGGTCAACCCGGTTAGGTTTTCTCTTTTAACTTCCTGTTCATATATGATGGAACACTTCCTCTTGTGTCCCTCTGTTGTTCACAATGTTAATTTATAACTTGTTTTTTAAATAGGGTTTCCATTGAATAATTACAGTGTCAATCATTTTCCCAGAGTTATTTTCCAGGAGTAATGGTGATGTCATGTTCTTGACTTCTATAATCAGTCCACTTTCCCCATTTTTCATTAAATAGCATCTCTTGTAGTCTCAATGTTTCCCAAGTAGAGTGTCTTACACATCATACATTTAGGTATCTCATATCTCATATCCAAATATTAATTTAAATGTAAATATGAAGGTAATAGAGGTTATTCTACCTTTTTACAGGAGCATTTTCTATCAATTTTTTGTTCATTCATTTTCTATAAAACTGTTTCCGCAAAGCACATTACATTAGGATCGATCAAAGAGGATTGATCAGACTAAAAGGTGGATCTTTGTTCACTTGGAAGGCTTCCATTTATTATTCATTTACAGCGATTGATTTTTGACCTGTAATGATCGGAGAGTGAGAGACCTTGGTTTGATTCATATTTAGCGTCCAGTCCGAGCTGACCTGTGTGTGTGTGTGTGTGTGTGTTTTTTCCAGCTCATGTGGAGAACGAGGAGCAGTACACTCAGTCCCTGGAGAAGTTTGGAGAAAACTGTGTGTACAGAGATGACCCTGATCTCGGCTCAGCCTTCCTCAAGTTTTCTGTATTTACCAAGGAACTCACTGCACTTTTTAAAAACCTGGTGAGTGCACCGTGTGTTTTATGTTTGCAGTCGATCGTCGGAAATAAAGGGAGGTATGAATGAAATCCAGGGGGACATCCTGTTCCATCCTGCCTGTAATTGTCCCAGTCCCCCTGAGTCGCTGCTTGTGTTCTCTAACAAACACATACCGCGCTCAGACCTCAGGAGGAAGCTCCACGTTTCCATAGAGGTAGTCAGACCCTCTGAAACATCAAATATCCCCCTGGACCTCATTCAGCCTCATCCAGCCAAAGCTTTATTAGAAGAATTTGACACCATCGTGTGAGGTCCATTATTCCCAGTGGATGCTGTTCACTTCAGCCCAGGAGCTCCGTATTAGTTTTATCTCAACATCTTAGTATTAAAGAAATATGATCAGCCAGGTAAAAAATATGTACAGTAAAATTGGGTTAAAAACAATATACAATATAGTCTTTCTTTATTTCTGATGATGGTTAGAGTCTGCGGTGCCTGACCTAATTACCTAGACTTTATTAGATAAACCAAACCTCTGTAGCCACTGCAACTTTTCACCACAATGGCTGTCATTTCATTAAAGAAAAACTACTTATGCCACAATAATTACAGCCCACTGTTTATGTGGCATTGTTATTATGGTTACATAAACTTCACAATGAGCCACAACGCACGTGCGTCACAGGTGCACTCTGGTACTTAATCGAACAGCAATGAACCTCTGGATGTAATCTCTAAAAGCCTTGGCAAGGCTTTAATATCGGCAGCTTTGCTCACAGAGGCCGGGCTCAACAGAAACTTACACTGGGGACCTGTGCGAGTCTCATAATAGATCTTCTGTTACATTTGTGCTCATTGATGTGAATTAAATTCTCTCTGTGATGCAGATGGTGCCGACGGCGCAAATGTTTACTCCGTTACAAAGAGTTATAGAGTGTAATAAACATTGTTTTATTAGTGTGGCTTTTCCAGACATTGTTTCGTTGTCAAGGCCTCATTTCATTCACACTGAGGCTACATCGCCGTGCTATGTTTTCGTTTAAAAGAGATTTGCATCCAGATGTGGATCAGCATCCATATTAACACACTTAATAATCTGTGTCATGTGACCATACACTGGGTATGTACTGCTGTACAGTACAGACCAATGTATGTGCACTCTTATTTGTAAACAGCTTAGTTCCTGAATGTATTACGGACAATTAACTATAATTGTCAAAAGTAAGAACAGGGATTTGTGTAATGAGACCGGCAACGAGATGAAACTTAAATTGAAAGCAAGCGTTAACGTCAATTTGTTGCCGAAAAACAACCATCGAGCAAGTAAATAAGAAGTAATTACATCACTGTCATTGTTTTAAAAGGCTTCGTTTTCAATGTGAAGAATGTGCACAATTGTTGAGAAACAACTATTAAAAGGAACTCTCCTCTAGTTCCAGAACATGAACAACATCATCACCTTCCCTCTGGACAGTCTGCTGAAAGGAGATCTGAAGGGAGTCAAGGGGGTAAGGGAAAAAAACAAAAAACACCCAGCAACACATCTTCAACTGAAAGAGACATGTTTTATGGATTCATGGCCTTGTGCTGACTCATCAATGACTTTAAAGAAGTCTACTATGTTAATTCAGTTAGTGCAAGCACGGAAGATATTGGGCCGTATTTAAACATATTTCTTCATTATTAATTGCTCTGTTTGCTATGCAAAGATAATGCATTGCATATACAGGACATGGTGGACATGATTAATATCGTTATGTTCTCACATTTGCATTGGACTATTGAGGAGGTCATTTTTTTTCATTGTGAATAAACCGGAAACTTTTACTTTTGTGATATTACTTATTTATATTACCATTTTTTTTAGGAGTCTTTGTCTCAATGTTCAAAAACCGGGCTTCCTGCAACAGCACCAGTGAAATTACCGTAATAACCACACATTGACTTTGACTTGCAACTTCTCAGCTTTCAGAAACCGTTGGGATTTTTTTGCGATAGCACAAACTGTTGTTTAATTACGGTAATGCAAAGTGCACTCGCGCAAACGTGCCGTCTTCGATACACTCCGTTTTAAAGGGTTAATGAGTGGCAACAGCAGGGATAACATTAGGTTTATTGGTGGAGACGATGACAAATGTTCGGAAATTGGTATGGAATGATATATTTGACTATTATTAGGTGACTTATTTCAGGAGCCTCGTTTTACAGAAAATCAAAGGCTCAAAGTAGTTTCAGGGGAGCTTGTGTCCGAGCTGCCCTCCGCTCCCCCAGAATTCAAACCATGACCAAACGATCACATGTATTGACCGACTGGACTAAACCCAGACAGACACTCATCAACGGTCTGTGCCAGTGTGTAATATAATCAGTACTCATTACAGTCTGTGGCGATCTGTGACCTCTCGCTCTCCAGGCTCTAGAATTGCCCGTTGTTTTCCCTGAGGTATGATGCGATTAAGTTGGCCGTCTAATGAGGCTGGATGTCGTAGAAAAGGCGAGTTGTCCCGATGACCTTTGGCCACTTGGCTGCGTCTCGACCTCTGAACTGTTGATCCCCTTTTGTCCCTCTCTCGTCTCCTCTGTTGCTCTTTTGTTAATCGCTCGTGTGCAGTGTTTTCTTTTCAGCCTTCTTGTTGGGTTTTTTTTCTCTTCCGTGACTTCCTGTCTTTGTCTTCTTCACGCCACGACTATCTGTTTCCCACTTTCCCATGCATATTTCCGTCTATACTCTGTCTGCAGCCCGTCACATCTGTAATACTTTCCCACTCACTGCTCATTACCCCTCGGATGATTCTCATTACCCCATTGACACGGGTCTAATGAGCTGTTTGGTGTTTTGCACCTCAGGACGCGTACACATTTGCACACTCCCATAAATGTCACCCCACTTACACTGTCCATAAACCTTAGACTCTCCGCATCAGGAATAGTGAGTACAATTAGGACAGATTAGGTTAAGTGATTGATTATTGTTGATCTCATGTAGCAGCTGCCCAACTTGTTGCTCATCTCCGCTGCCCAAGGCGTTTTCCCTCGTCCCTCCCTTGCCCTTGATCATTTTCCTCCTCCTCTATTATTATCCTACTCCTTCTCTCAGGGAAGTACCTGTTAAGAGGGAGGGAAAGCAGGAAGAATCCCAGACCTTCACAACTGCACTGTTTAGACTGCGAGAAGAGGAGGAAGGAGACTGGGATGAAGTTATAATTTGAAATATGAACGTCAACATCTAAGAGAGAGAGAGAGAAAAAGTGTATAACATTGATTTAAATTAAAACTATATAATTCACAGTTGACATTATCCTAACATGTAGGATTTTAGCCATAAGGAAAACCCACATGACCTGACAATATTTCATGCATGATATGAATTAAAAATGAATGAAATGAAATGAAGATTCCACATAGATGTGCTTAAAAGCTTATGTCAGAGTTGTTCACTAAACCACAACAGAGACAAATCTAAATGTGACAGATTTAGAGGGCGCTTAGAGGGCTACTACCAAGCAACCTGTCACCGCTGTTAATAGCACAATTTTCCACCTCACCTACCTCCATTTCACTGCAGAGCCTGACTGGGTATTCATGTGTGCACAGAAAGTGGTTGTGCCATTTTTAATTC
The DNA here is from genome assembly GCF_958295425.1 of Solea solea. Taxonomy (NCBI): domain Eukaryota; kingdom Metazoa; phylum Chordata; class Actinopteri; order Pleuronectiformes; family Soleidae; genus Solea; species Solea solea. The sequence continues at coordinate 19,911,920 of NC_081151.1, read as the reverse complement.
GCCATCCCCCCGTTGCCTTTTAATTTCCTTACTTAGAACAGTGTTGATGCAGTGAGGGACTCATAATAGCAGGTGAAGGTAAAGAAATCCCTATAAAACTGCTTTTTTTTTTGAGAGGGAGAGAAATACTTGTTCCCTTGTTCAGGATACGGCTACACTCACTCCTCTGGGAGCTGCTGTGCGGTTCATTGAAGACACAGGAGTTATTATTGTTGAAGATAAACATTTGCTTTCAGTGGGGAAAATGGAAAGTGCTGAGTCCACGAGACGTTGTGCTAACAGGATTTTCATGGCGGACCCTGGCATGATGTCATGCCTGCAGCGGACCGTCCCATTCGCTGCTTATTGACCAGTCTTGTGTGTCTAACCCGCCATGAGTCACCGCAGCTTATCTGTCCCGCCTGTTTGGGGTTCAGCCGCTGGGTCGCGAGCATTCAAACCTACAGTAGCCGTGTGTTTTCGCCGTTTTGAGGATGGATCGCGGAGGTTTTTCATCATGTGGTTCAATACGATCGACCGAAACATCTGCAGCATCTGCGCTTGTTGAACTTCAGAAACAGCAGGAGTTATAGGTTAAAGGCTTGGTTGGTTCGCCCATTTTTTTATTTTATGTTTTATCAATGCACATGCACGTTAGTCATGGTGTTGAATCACATACACTTACATCTATGCAGTGTCTTTTCACTTTTATTGAGCTTTCGATGCATCCATTGTGCGAGAGACCGGGCCGGGTGAAGTGGTCGTCTTCCTGCTATAGAACAAAAAAAAAACGACATTCAAAGAAACTAGAGGACTTGTGGTCCAAACTTGTAGTAGAGTGGGAGAAGGTGTGAGGAATGTGTAACAGGAAACTGCTATTCCTGGACATGTGTGGTCGTTAGTAGTAAGAAGTGATAAGTTTGCGAACGGAGGCTGTTGTCAAGGGCATGCCGTTCCTCCTTCGTCCTTTAGATTTTGTCCAGACAGGATGCTGGAGTGTTTTGCCCCGTGCTTTGGCTCATTCTGCTCTGCTCTGCCCTTCCCTGCCCAGCGATGCCTGTGTCAGGTATTTTTAGCCATTGTTACCATTTTTCGCCTCTTTCCTCTTCCGCTCCCTGTCTCTTTTCTTTTCTGGCCCTCTGTTGACCTGCAGCTCACTTTTTAAGCCGTTTCTTCCATTTTTTTTCACTTACGTTTTCATATTTTGCGGTCTTGACTTTACTCTGACAGTTTTTTTTTTTGTCTGTCCTTGAGCCGGCTGAGTGAAAGGCCGAGAGCTCCTTGACTCAGGCCTAATGAACCAGTAATCCTGAGGGCTCACAGGCTGAGCTTGCCACTCAGTTGCCAGGTCAACAATAGGATCACAGTCCTCTCTGCAGCTCCAACAATGGCATTAGGGTTTCTATCATGGCTCTCCATTTAGTGTTACAACTTATTTCAACAACAACTATTTCCCCAGCTTCTTTGCTCTGTTAGTAGGCAACATTGATTGTCACTGAATCAAGCCCTTACGGATTGGCGCGGTAATGCCTGCTTTGTTTGTCCTAATCACGGTTTAATCAACACAGTAGAAGCAGGGATGTTGTCTAATCAAGCGTTGTACTCGAGCAGCTGTTGAAAGCACCCACACGACGGCGTGGAGTCGGCTTTTTCCCGTCGACTGTGACGAGAGGAATTTGTGTGTGAAAAAAGAAAATGCCCCAAATTACCTCGCCCAGGTCTCAGCTGAGACAGCTGACGGTGATTCAGCGTAATGATTCATACTGTGGTGAAACACACACCTGCACACGCACACAGATGGCAAATTTGTTCACACTCGTGAAGGTGAAATGAAAGTAGCGACGTCTATGGGATTCTCTTATGTCTTATTATCGTATAGTTTTTTGGCCCGTCTAACTAATGTAAGCCAAGATCCATGTATTTGATATTGTGGAGCTGCTCTTCTTTGTACAACTCAAAAATGATTTCTGTTTTTTTTTTTTTTTTCTTTTCTGCAGGATCTTAAAAAGCCCTTTGACAAAGCCTGGAAGGACTACGAAACAAAAGTGTAAGAAGCTGTACTGTGTCTAATCAGCAGCTCTTTCATGTAGGCACCCTAGACGTTTGTTTTGTCTCCCTAGATTGTGTTTTGGTTTTTAATTATTCTTAGTTTTCTAAAGCTTACCTTGTATGTGTTAAATTGTGTCACGTGTGTCATGTCTCTGTCCTGCTCGTCTCGACTAACTCTCCCTCTCTAACCGCCACCTGTGAGAATCTGTCAGCACCACCCCTGATAACGTGAATAACCCGCCCCTCACTGTCACCTCTCCGCCTCCACCCTGACTCACCACGGTGATTGTGCATGGGACGAACACATGAATCTTTATAGCACTTTCGTGTATTTTACAAGCTGCAAAGGACATTCCTTACTGAAAGGGTAATGCTTCTTCCCTCCAGACTGTTTTGATCAGACAGTGCAGACTTTGTACTGACATCACAAATCCAGCCGTGACTGCTCCTCTCTGCCCTGAATTTTCCTTATAATTTGACTCTATTGATGCCAAACTGACGCCATCAATAGAGTCTAGTTGTCTGCCTGATTTGGGGGGGAAACCATGCAAGCCTTCCACGCTGCTCATTGATCCTCTGATCTCTCTGCTGTCGGCGGTCACAACAACAGTCTCTTTTTCACATCACAGACACAGAGAGATGAAATTGTCTAGTTTTGACGCAGCATCGATTTCTCATTGCCCTATTTTGGTTTGTGAGCTGTTTGCATCCAATATTCAAGTCTGATTTTAGCCGACCATCTCACGTTGAATGCTGTTAAATCAGGGAGGGAGTCTCTTAAGGTTTATTTTTAAGTTTAAAACAAGACCATATTTACTTTATCCAAACAAATCAAGAAAAAAAAAAAAGGAAAGTTTAATCCCTTCCTGAAGTAACGGCACTGAAAGTAAAACTTCAGTTCTTCATTGGCCAAATAACTGTCACTTTGGCAGGCAGCCAATCAGCCTGGCTAACACGTGTCTCTCAGCCCTGATGATGCTGTAAATGCTGTCAGCCGCTGACAGAGGTCATAAGTGTCCTCTCGGCAAAATCTAATTTAACACACATAACAGTTTGAAATATATTGTTGCCGTTTGTCAGTTTTGGGGATGTTTTGTGTGGACAAAAAAGAAAGGCATCAGACTTAAGTTTTCTTAACGCAAAGCTCCAAAGTTTGAGAAATTTGAGACTAATTTATTGTAGACTGCCGTACATAATGAACATTAACAGTAAAACTGCACCTCACTGGTGGTTTAGGTTTGAACCTCAGATGAGTCAAATCACAGCACATGGAGTGAATTGGGGATTTCCTGAAGGATTAACTCTCTGAATCCTTTATTGTTGTCACCCCTGAGGTTAAGCCAGGCACACAACTGGCAAGAAACTGACAAAGCCAACTAAAGGTATTTATTGAGCTTCCTCCAAGTTCCTCCAGGAATAGTTTTACACCCTTGCAGTTACAACACTTCATTTGGAATGATGGGTTCACTGGCAGTTGAACGCCAGTGGATAAAGTCTCGCGTAGATGCACGTGAACCAGGCTGAGGAGAGCTCTCAAACAGTTAGCCATCATCGGCACCAACACCAACACACTCCTCCCATCTTTGTTGGAGAGAACGGAATGCTGCATTCATTCTGCAGGTGATGAAAAAGGAATGCCCTTTTGCATGGACTGGTGCTTCCCCTCCCCTGTGTGGTCTGATGTCCTGATTGCCCCGTAGGAGATCTTTGTGAAATATCAGCCCTGACGACTGACCTGAGCCTGACCTTTAATCTTACATAATACATATGACCTTATACCTACATTCATTTAAGGTTTCCATTCTGGGATTTGCATTTAAAATGACAGCAGATTTATACTAATGAGAGAAAACATATTTTTATTTTTTATGATGAAAATAATTCAAATTTTCCAATTCTTATTTGTATTCATTGAATTTCCTTGAACAAATGTAACATTTTTTTACTTGTTTATCATTTTATTTATTCTCCAGTAGTTGTTATTTTATTTCAGGGCCCAGTTGCTGTTGATGTGCAGGTGATTTAATGGCAGAAAACAAGCGGTGTATTTTCTTTCTTATGTCTTAAATGACATTCCTTGTGTCGCAAAAGAACTAAAAAAAAAAATGAAAATTATACACTGACATAACCATAACATTAACCAGCAGTCCCCGTTATTTTATCCTTATTGAAAGTTTAACCTTCTCCAACCATTTGATGTGTGAAAATTTCATTGCCAGACAATAAATGGGGCTGATTTTACACAAAAACGGCACTTTTTGTGCGTTCATGTCGCTGTCGTGCATGTGCACAGTGAGCTCTGACTGATGTGATGTCATTCCTGGCAGCACCAAGATAGAGAAGGAGAAGAAGGAGCACGCGAGGCAGCACGGGATGATCAGGACGGAAATTAGCGGGGCAGAAATCGCCGAAGAGATGGAGAAAGAGAGGAGATTCTTCCAGCTGCAGATGTGTGAGGTCGGTTTGAACGATGGGTGTTTGTTTTTCCATGTAAACGGTTAATGGGAAATGTACGGATTGCACAGTTTAAGGTTGATGAGATGCAGAGAACAAAAACATTTTATGAATATATATATTAATAATGTAAATAAAGTTGAAGTTTCTCTTGGATGAAGACTTTGAAGTGTTGAAGATATGAGATGAAAGGGGTTGTATGTGTTTTAACATGAAGCCCGAGCTCCTGCTCCCTCTGAGTGAACCTGGATCTGTATTCACTGTGTTCACAGTATCTCCTCAAAGTGAACGAGATCAAAATCAAGAAGGGGGTGGACCTGCTGCAGAACCTCATCAAGTATTTCCACGCACAGTGCAAGTGAGACGTAGAACATTTCTCACTTTTGTTTTACACAAACCTGGAGACTGTGGTTTTATTTTAGTGCTCGTTAAAAAGTGAAATCAAACATCGTCGTCTTTGTTGTTCAGTTTCTTTCAGGACGGTCTGAAGGCTGTGGACAACCTGAAGCCTTCCATTGAGAAACTGGCCACGGATCTGCACACGGTGAGAACCGTCACAGCAGCCGTCATTTCATTACTCGCACGTTATTTACTCTTTGATTGACACGTGTCATTCGTCTGCTCTGTTGTTCCAGATAAAACAGGTGCAGGATGAGGAGAGGAAGCAGCTCACACAGTTGCGAGAGGTTCTCAAGTCGGCGCTGCAGGTGGAGCAGAAAGAGGTAACCGCTGCACAGACGCTGTGTTTGAAAGTCTTTTTTAACCTTTCAATGTCAACAACCTAGTTTTTCAGGGATAACGTTGTCACTGAGCATCATAAACCGTCACCATTGTACATTTAATGTGGGACTCACTCCACATTAGCTTCAAGAGTGCTGTTGCTGTTTTCCCATTTTAATTAATGAAACTTATTTTTAACTCGGCCCAGACTTGTGTTAAATGAGCTGCAGCAGCTCCTTGTCTTACCTGAAGATTGTTTTCTTTCTCTTCTCTGCTGCCTCCATCTTTTGTGAAACAAGTCTAGGAGAGTAAGTAGATATCTGTGGTTGTTTTTTCTTTTTTTTTTTTTTATATACATATATGTATGTTGTTTTCTTGCACACTGGCAGAATATTATACGTTTTGCTCTACCGTGACCGTGCCGTGTTTGGTTGCTTTTGTGAGCGTATGTTGGGCTGTTTTTCTGATTTTTAAATGACTTTTTTTTGAGTGAGAAAAGGAAAAGCTCGATGTGGCGTAAACAGTCCTGCTCCTCCACGATTATCCTCGCTCGCTGTGTGTCTGTGTGTTTGCTGATAACGGCACACGCCAGTAAAATCATTAAAGCCATGTCAACGCCGACCTTCAGAAGTTCATCCTCTCTGTTTTCCGCAGTGTTTCCAAACAGGAAATGACATATTCTGTACAAAAACAGTCCTGACCCTTTTGTTTTGGTCCTTTTTGTGAGGTAGTAGTTTCAATTCACTGCAGTTAAATGTGTTTAAATGCATTCAGGCCTTTTGATTCAAATGTTCACTTGTATCTCTTCAGAATTACTAATGAGACTAAGATACTAATTGTAGCTTTCAGCCGCCTCCTTTTTGCAGACGCTTATTTCAGAGTCATTAAAGCTTCTTATTTTGTCCTCGTGTTGAAAATCACTCAGGCTCACAGCAGCAATTTTCCCATTGTTGAAATTCTCAGAGGAGCACAGGAAGCGGAGCGTAAATCAGCCATTAAACACTTCACCGACTCCCATGTGTGAATTTATGAATCCTATGTACAGCAACTGCTTTTTGTAATTTGTGTAACAGCCCTACTTTGTGTTGTCTATTCATGCGTGTGCGTGTGTGTTTTCCCAGGATTCACAGGTGCGGCAGAGCACCACCTACAGCCTGCACCAGCCACAGGGCAACAAGGAGCACGGCACAGAGCGCAGCGGATACCTCTACAAGAAAAGTGACGGGTGGGTGGTTATATCAGAGCATATCAGTTTTAAATGGATAATGAATCACTAATTAGTATATGAATGTCAAATTAGTGAGAAAGTGTCTTATTTTTACAACAGTATTGCTAGATGATATAAAATACAATATTCATGCATGAAGTTTTTGGTTAAAAACTATTGAAAGAAATCAGCAACAATAATATAATAAAATCAACAGACACTGTGTCGACAGCGTGTGAACGGGCGTGTTAGAGGAAGTCCTGCACAGAAATGCATTGTGTGAATGTGTGAGTGAATGGGTGTGATTGGATTAATGGCAAAACTATAGTGTAAAGCCATCAAGACTAAGTACTTGATTCACCTGTGGAACCAGTGGGTTCAGACTGTATATCATAACTAATGCATGTGAATACGACTCATAACACGATCATTTTAAATATTTCATCAAATGTGTCTGTTCTGTGAACACTGTGCCCAGACTGATCACTGGACTGTGTGTGTGTGTGTGTGTGTAAGGTATTAATATGTGACCGACTGATCACTGGACTGTGTGTGTGTGTTGCAGTTTGAGGAAAGTTTGGCAGAAGAGAAAGTGCACGGCGAAGAACGGATACCTCACCATCTCACACGGCACTGTAAGCAAAAAGACAACCTCTCATTCCCTTGTCTCTGTGAAAACTTAGCTGAGTAGAAAGAAGTTGTCAGTTTTTAGCTGGACTAAGACAGTAATTCAGTTCTCTTAATGTATTCTAAACATGTTAGTCTGACTAAAATAGAGCTAGTCTTAGTCGGACTAAGGTCATTTTCACACCTAATAGTCCGCTAGACTCTGTACGGTTGTTTACCCAACCAAAACTGCTTCCTGCATTTGGTTCGCTTGAAGCAAACCGAGGCCTATGTTTTTAGGTGGACCAGAGGTCGCTTCTTTGGTGCGCGTCAGAGTTCACACCTACCCAAACGAACCGGACTTTCAGAGCAAACAAACTAGGGTCCTGCATGTATTCGATAAGTCGGGCCGGAGTCGGACTTCTGCACATGCACCAAAATTTCCTGATTCAATACACACGAGCTTATAGAGAGATACAGCGCCACCTGTGGAGGCGAGGTCAGACGTACACGGCTCATAAACCGATTTTCTCTGCAAGTCGTCTGATTAAACTGTGCATGTAAACGTACTGAGTGATGTCGTTTGCTGGGATTTAACTTGTACGCACTCTTAGCCACCTCACCTGCATTAGTTTCAGTGAACCTGGACACAGGCCAACTCGCCCCACTGGTAATTAGAAGCTTGATAAACAGCGAGCAGCAGAGATCACTGGAGTTCACAAGTTAACATTCTTCTCACGTCGCTGCCTCGGCGGAGTCTCAGCAAGCTCTTGTTCGTTCCCATATAAAGATTTAACTCCGGGCCCAGTCGACTCCTCCTGCCAGCGCAGCTCATCTCTCACAGAGCAGCTTATCAAATGTTTCATTTGGCTCCGGCTTCAGTCAGATACGGTTAAACACAACACTCTCACTCGTTCATGTTATTGTTTTCCTCTACACTCCTTTCCCCTCTTTCTCTCTCTCTCTGTGTGTGTGTGTGCGTCATCTATTTGTCTCTGGCAGGCTAACAGACCACCAGCTAAACTCAACCTGCTCACCTGCCAGGTAAAACACAACCCTGAAGAGAAGAGGAGCTTTGACCTCATATCGCGTAAGTTCATCCTCGTCCTCATCTCGCTGGTTATCTTCTTTTTATGTTTTTGTTACAATTCAGTGTTGACATTCTGATACAGTTACTGTATGTGGCGGTTGTGTTCATATATCTCAAGAGCAAGAGTGATTCCTGATTCCTTTCCCACTTCTCTCTTCTCGTTTTTAGACGACAGAACATATCACTTTCAGGCCGAAGACGACCAGGACTGTCAGATGTAAGTGCGCGCTCCTTCCTCCCTTCTCTTTTTGCGTGTGTGCATCCTGTTTACCGCCTCCACCACTTTCCACACACTTCCTACCTCACACCCGGGCCAGATGTGCGGCCTTGCCTTTACCTTGCCCCTCCTGCCCATTAACTGCCTTCTACTCCGGTCTCACTTATCTCTCCTTCGAGTTCAACTCATCTCAAATCATTTCTGCTTGAGCTCCTTCCGACTCCCACCTCGCCGTCTGCTCTTCCTCCTTCTCTTTCATTATGGTCATTTTCATGGTCATCTCCTGTCTCCTCCCTCGCCTCCTCCAGTTGGATCTCAGTGCTGCAGAACAGTAAGGAGGAGGCGCTGAATCAGGCCTTCAAAGGAGACCAGCATGTTGGCGAGAACAACATCGTGCAGGAGCTGACCAAGGCGATCCTCGCAGAAGTGAAGCGGATGACGGGGAACGACGTGTGCTGTGACTGCGGCGCGCCCAGTGAGTGGAGACACTGTCGGACTCGATGCACAGAATCAACACTAATGACCTTTAAATGATTCTTGAGACTTTAGGTTTGAGAGTCTAATTGCACACGCATAATATTGTTTTAAATGTATAATCATTTAAGCGACCACTTCATATTCCACGGAATTCCATTCACACAGTCATCTCTAATTTGGGAAAACTGTTGCAAACTCACATCTGCTTTTCCCAAATCCATGAAGCTCCCAGTATTGTGTATGCTTTAGCATAGTGTGTATATGCCCAGACCAGAAAGTGTATCAAGGCCAGATGTAGTTAGACATTGGCAGACTTTCCTCTGACATCATTTGCCATGAGAAATCAACAGCGTTTCCTCAAGGACACGGCACATTTGGCACAGGACAGCGTGTCCCTTACATTGCTCTGCTTCTCCTGGTTTTTTCCCCATTTTTGATTTATTTATTTTTCTGTCGATTTCTCTCCTCCTCCGTGTCTTAGACCCAACTTGGCTCTCAACCAACCTGGGCATCCTCACCTGTATTGAATGCTCGGGAATCCACAGGGAGCTGGGCGTCCATTACTCCAGGATCCAGTCGCTCACTTTGGACGTACTCAGCACCTCAGAGCTCTTGGTACGTCGTGTTTGGCATCAGTCTTCTCTCTGAAGTTCCTCGCCGCAGTTTGAGTCATTTAATTGTAGTGTGTGTGGAGAAGGAAGGTGTATCGCATCCCCCTCGGCCTCGCTCTCTTCCTCTCCGAGAGCTCTGGAAGTCTCCGTGCCCAGAATAGCTGAGATTGCGTTTGGCTTTTCTAATCACCGTTTGGTGAAGAGATTGACTGTCTGTGGGGTGGCCAGGATTAAATGCTTCTCGGCTTGATTGCTTGGTGTTAAGACGCCACAGTCATGTTGTCCCCACTCGGAAATGGGTGTAGCGCGCCGTGTATAAGGCTCCACATACACAGCGCAGAGTTGTGACAGAGGTGTCCAATAAGTGGATGACTTTTAAATGAGATGTGGTGTGAGAAAATGTTTATTTATTTTTTTATTTTTAATTTGTGCATGTGCGTCTTATGTGTTCCACAGCTGGCCAAGAATGTGGGGAACGCTGGCTTTAATGAAATCATGGAGGCTTGTTTAAGTGCTGAAAATGTGGTGAAACCCAACCCAGCCAGTGACATGTAAGTCACCCCACCAACTCCCTCTTCCACACACTTCCACATCTTTCCCCATCTCCTCTCCTCTCCACGCCGTCTCACATTACACTCAGTCAACAACTGGTGACACTTTAACTCAACTCTCGTGACACGATAAGCCTGCTGGACATATGTTTCCAGTCAAAACACAATGATTACGCGGTTGTACTTGAAATAATGTACAGTCTTATTTTAGGTTTGCATTTGCAGAGATTACATGATTTTTTTTATTTTAGGACAATATTGACACACAAGAACAACTTTAAGAGGATTTTTGAAACAATTGCTCGACGGCTTAGTTATTAAGCGACACTTCAACATTTTGTGGACCAAACAATTACTCCGATTAATCGATTATGAAAATAATCGCTAGCTGCAGCTCTAGTCATAGCTCCACCTTTTTTAACCTAACCACACTAGACATCACATGCACATCACGCAAAGCTTTAGGCGCATGTCTTCTTCATTTTACATGTGTATGAAGACATACACTCTCTATTCTCCTCCACCAGGCTGGTGAGGAAAGACTTCATCACAGCCAAATACACCGAGAAGCGCTTCGCCAGGAAGAAGTGTCCCGACACGACGTCCCGGCTCCACACGCTATGCGACGCGGTGAAGGCGCGCGACATTTTCTCCCTCGTCCAGATGTATGCCGAGGGCGTCGACCTCATGGAGCCCATACCTCTGGCCAACGGACACGTCAGTACACACGACGCTTTGCTTTGAAACTTGTTTTCCCCCCCGTTTGATGTCTGTCAACACCGAGCGTCTCATATCCTGAGGGCTTCCATGGACTTATTTTTATCTTCCTTTCAGGAACATGGGGAGACGGCCCTGCACCTTGCAGTGAGACTAGTGGACAGAACGTCTCTGCACATCGTCGATTTCCTCACTCAGAACAGGTAAATGACCAGAAAACCATGGCAACCATGCATTTTAGAGTCGGACTGTGAAAAGTCAGCTGTAAAAAGTGTATTTCTTTTGTCCGATTTTGATATAAACTGGACAAAAATGTAAATTCAGTTGTTATTATTTTAATTTTGACACTTGGAACTCTTTAAAATCACACTTCTCTGTTTCTTTATGGAAAAACGTTTACCTAAGCCGTGCTTTGTTGTATGTTTTCCTCTAAATAAGATCAGAATTAACAAAAATGTATGTCAAATGTGAAGTTTAGAAGCTCATTTTCTAATTCCATTCAAATTGAGTTCTTTTTGCAACCATTTTACAACACAGTCTGTGGTAGATTTTCAGATTTCAGTGTATCATAGGCGCTGCATAGGAAGGTTCTTTTTTTATGCCTCGAGGTTTTACGATTCAAACTTCACCTGTCTGTGTTTGTGTCTCCTGACAGCTTGAATTTAGATAAACAGACAGCCAAAGGCAGCACGGCACTGCACTACTGCTGCCTGACCGACAACAGCGAGTGTCTAAAGCTGCTGCTGCGAGGGAAGGCCTCCATAGAGATTGGTGAGGGGAAGCACACCAGCATCCACCTCCCTCCACAAATGTTTTTCCCCTCATATTCCCTGATCCACATCCTTCACATGCGTTCCCCGGAGATACGAGCGTTGCCAAAAGACCTTGGCAACTTTCTCCTCACAACACCGATTTATCTGCTGTGCTCTGACACCCAACAACACGACCAGATAATAGATACGCGGAGTAGGAGGACGGAAAGAAAACAGAGAGTTTGTGCCGTGTGGGAAACGTCGTAATTGCACATTTCTCATGTCACAGTGGAAAAGGGAGGAAAGAAAAATGGGGGCGGTGTCTTTGTGCTAATGTAGCATGTGGATACAACAGTGATTACATGTCTCTGCTGTTTTCTGCTTCCAGCTAATGAGGCCGGGGAGACGCCGCTGGATATCGCTCGTCGGCTCAAACACGTACAGTGTGAGGAGCTGGTGAGTTTACGGTGTTAAGACTCTCCTTCTTGCAGCGAACACTTCTGTAACCCGTGTCATTTATCCGTACGTGTTGATATGATTTGTGTATGTAGTTGAACAAAGCGCTGTCGGGGAAATTCAACGCTCACGTCCACGTTGAGTACGAGTGGTGTTTGCAGCATGAGGACCTGGATGAGAGTGATGAAGATCTGGATGAAAAGGTGAGGGACATTTCTGCATGGGTTGGTAATAAAAGAAGAATTTCACATCAAACTTTTCTTAATGTTTTGATTGAGAACAAGTTTTTACCTACATTGTTTGCTACTAAATTATCAAAATGTTGATTGAACCTGAAAACCTGAAAAAAAAAAACCTTCTTTTAAATTATACAGTAAACATCAATTCTGAAACCGTTTGCATTCTTCCAGCCCAGCCCTCACCGCCGAGACGAGCGCCCGGTCAGCTGTTACACCCCCAACACGACGAACTCCAACCACGGCCACGGCGGCCGCGACAAGCAGCGCGCTTACATGCCCAACCTGGTGAACAACGAGACCTACGGCACCATCCTCAACGCCAACGCGCCGCAGCCCGTCAACAACTCTGCGCCGCCCCTGCCGCCGAGAAACCTGGGTACAGTCAGACACTGTCGTGTAGTCGTGAGACACATCTGTAACACCAAAGATTTCACAACAAATCTGATTGAGACTGGGGTCTCAAATACTACTTTTTGCATTTTTAGTCATTCGGCAGATACACATGCACAAAAAAAACCTTTTTCGCATGCGTCATCAACAATATAAAATATAATCTTTAGTGAAACCGCTTTGATTTAAAGTGGACTGATGGGTAAGATGAGATATACATTTATTGATCCACCACAGGGGGAAATTCAGGAGGAAACTATCACAGTGAATTTGTGCCACGCCTCTATGAGCCACATGGATTCATTCATGCTCCATGGCCACATGTCAGATAGGTATCTGATCTTAGACTACTGAAGTGATACAGATCATCATCTTCTTTTAGGGGTGGCCACAGCAGATCGTCTTCCTCCATCTTGTCCTATCGCTTTGTCCTTGAAGTGTCACAGGACTGATTTTTGACGAAAACAGGGCAGGAATTCTGGGATTCCAAAGACGTGTGCTTTAAAAAGGTCTGATAAAGCCTTGTTCGCGTGCGTCTAAAATATATACCGTTGCACTTCTGAAGACTTGTGACACAGTCCAACACAGTCCGTCTTTAATAACATTAGTGTTTGACTGGAGTGCTGCCAGGAGAACAGAGAAGAAACGGCCACAGCACCCAGCCTGGACATCGTTGCTCTCAATTACACTCAAGTGTAGATGGTGTTTAAAGTGGATGCTGGTTCTGGCAAAGTCTAGTGCATTCTCTTTCTTTGACCCTCTAAATAACCTTCTCTTGTTTCTTTCTCTCTCTCGCTCTCAGTCCAGTTACCTGGTCTGGGAGGGATCGGTCAGTCCTCCATGTCCAGCAGCTGGAAGCCCGGTTCTTTGGACCTGGTCGGGCGACAAAGATCGTCGTCGGATCCCCCCAACATGCACCCTCCCGTTCCCCCACTGAGACTCACTTCTACTGGAGGTATGGGTGTTATTCTTCCCTCTCAAACTAAAGTGGAACAGGGATTCAAAGTTGTTCCTCTTGTTAATGTCATGTACACTTCTCTAAGGAAGTGTGTAAATGTTCCAGTTTAGTAAAGGTGCGTCATGTAAGAATTAGTGCTATTGAATGGTGAGAATCCTCCTCTCTCTCTTTCCTCCCTTCTCCATGTGTGTCAGGGAGCTACAGTGACCTCACAACTAAAAAATGAAGTGGAAAAGCGTCATAAGAAAACCAAACGACTTTTATTTTGAAGCAATTATACACTTAAACTTATATACTCATGTATTTTATATTACATTTCTGTTATTAAATATTACACACTGGACCTTTTAATGCACTAAACATTCAAATCCTTGAAAAGCAAATACAAATCTTTCAATGTTTTTACACTCGTTAGATGTAAATGTGTGTTTATTTGTACAGGATCATATACATGACGCACAAATGACTTCCAAAACAGTGATGAAGTTTCAATGATTCCAGGTCTGGGTCCTCCGATGGCAAAGATGGAAGCTATGAACATACAGTCCAAGTCTGGCCAGGGATCAGTTGGGTCCAGAGCAGCACCACCTAAATCTCCTGCAGGGTAAGAATTAAAAAAAAACACAACACAACACAACACAACACAAACACAGCCAGAATGAGTTAAGTGGTTTTTCCCCCTCGTCCCTCGCTTCATTAGCTCACACAGCAGGAGGAACGCTTCATGCACAGTCAGGATCATAATGCATTCCTCTCATGGTTGTGTATCTCGTTTGTTTCTCCCCTCCTGCCTCCTGTCTCCTGTTCAGCCTCTTCTTCATCAGCCGTCACAGTTCTTGTGTCTGAGCCAGACGAGGAGTAACTCTCCTCCGCAGATGCCTCTGTATGCGTTCACAGGGCTGATAGTGCTGCAGTTGTTCTGCCGTGATGTGTTCATGTGCACGCTCAAAACGTCAGACAAAATGTCAGACCCGCACTTGTGAAAGTCTAAATTCTAAAAACTGAGAAGCATCCACGCAAAACCCATCAAAATAAGTATTTAATAAATAATTTTATAAAATTGAATGTTATATTCCTCATATACTATATCATTATAAACATAAATATGATTTCTTTGTGACACCAAGTAAAGAAATGAAGTAAATATTCACGTTGAAGAAGCTGCAACAAACTGAAATCTTGTTTTAAAGATTAAGATTTTAAAAGCTGCAAACCGATTATTATTAATTAATTAATTAATTAATTAATTAATTAATTAATAATAATTGAGTAATTGTTTCAGCTCTGGACATCGTCTTTTTTTGTAAGCAAATCTTCATTCAAAATTAAGTGGAGGATGAATTGTGAACAAACCTTTATTTTACTCTGAAAAGGGCACTTTAAACTGATAATTATTCTGATTTGCACATATCTTTATGTTTATTTAAGTGAATCATTTCTTTTTTAAGGTATTTTTATTTCCAAATTGTTCAAGGGAGATTAAGATAGAAATAAATGACCTCAAACCTGCACTTCAGCCACTTTATTTGTTACTTTTGTTCAAAAACATGCTTTTATTTTCAGCAGAGGGCCGCTGCATCGGACGCACTCTATCGAAAGACCAGGTGAGAAACGAGTCAAACGTCTTATCTGTGTGTGTCTGTGTGTGTGTGTGTCCGCTGTGGAAGGAAGCCCGAGCACAAGTTGTCTCGCCGTCTCTCAAACCCTGCGTCTTCTGTGGAAAGACTCTTAGTTTGTTGCCGTTGTGATGTCATTTCCTCTTCCTGTTCCAGCTAAGGAAGTGCCAGGATGCCCCCAGAACTCCATAGGTCAGTCTCTGCCTCCAGCCCCCATGCCCAGGAAGGCCTATCCGGTGAGTTCCTCTCATTATCGTCCAGATAAGTGAAGAAGTCTAAAGTGCTTATTCATTCATGGAGTTTCACTGAATCACTGACCGCTGCCGTGATTCATGCTGTTATTCTCGCCGTGCCGTTCCCTCTTGTGTGGCGTCGACCCCATTGTCTCAGTGTTTCCAGGGTCGACTTTGGCACTAAATTCCCTTCACGTTACTCTCACTCTCTCTGTGCTGGTGCAAAGAGCCTCGCTCACAGGGTTTTGAAGAAAAGTTTGAGGTGGAATCGGAGATTAATGTGTGAGAAAACCAGTGTCAGCGCCAGTGGAGAGTTTTAAGAATGTGGCAGCTTGTGTCTGCCTTAGAGTCTTTTCTTTTCCTCATTTGCCGACTTTCAAAGTTGCAGCATCTGTAGAACAGAGTGATCATAGGTTACCAAGTTTTTATGCTTTTTTTAATGCGTGTTAACAAATTATTCATTCGATTATTCACGTTGCCCTTAGTTTTCTCTGCAAGTCTTATTCATCAGACCCGGCGAGGAGAAAAAAAGAAATGAAAGAAAGAAAGAAAAAGGAAAAATAGAATTCACAGAATTTACAAAAGCACCCTCACTTTTCAGGATTTAGTAATAATAATTAGTAACATAAAATAACGTAACGTGAAAAAAAACAGTAAAAATATAGTTGTAGATGAATTAAAATTATACATTTTAAGGTTTAAATTGTGGGTAGAATTTGCAGCTATAAAGTAAACTGTGTATTCAAACTGTTCAAAATGCATAATGAATGAATCACTGTTCTTTTTAACAATGTTGCCGACTGATGACACTCGACAAGAAGAAGTTACTTTATTGACGCACATGCAATCTGTCCAGGTGGTGGCGCCCTCGAGCACTAAACACGCTTGTCTTCTTTCAGTGAAATTTGTCCTGAACCCTTAGTGCTCACACGGTGAAAGGCCGTGGTAATAATAATAATACACAACTCCGTATATGGACATCCTGGGGGTGTGTGTGTGTTTGTCGGTCACACATTCATGCTTTAAAAAAAAAATGTGTTATCATGTAGTAATAATTGTGCAGAAGTCACAAAATAGACGTTTTTTTCTTTATTTTTGTGCATAAAAACAAGCCAAGCGAACTTTGAATTGTGACGTGTTAAAACATTTCACTAATTCAATATGATTTTAAACACTTTGGGTACTTTTTGGCTTCTGTCCTCTATATAAACTGTATGTTTAAACCTAGTGATGGGGGAAAAAAGCAGCTTAATGCGTTAACTTCACAATAATAGAAGAAAACAAAACAATATATAAAGGTTAGAGGGAGACAGAATGTTGATCGTTTCACACACGCGACTAAAAGCCTTTTGCATCGTCTCTCAGAAACAGCGGCCGAAGCGAGTGAAGGCCATCTACAACTGCGCCGCCGACAACCCAGACGAGCTGACCTTCTCTGAGGGCGAGGTGATCGTGGTGGACGGCGAGGAGGACCAGGAGTGGTGGGTCGGTATCTCCCTCTCTCTCTCTCTCTTTCCCTCTTTTGTGCCAGTGAAACGTGTTTGCTCTGCATTCTGGGATTCTTAGCGTGCGATCCGAGATTGAAGCACAAAGCGGCCACAGTTCAGACCCCCGCGTCCCGCTGCGGCCCATGTGGATGTGCTCGGTAACCATGGTGACTAAAAACAAAAAAAAAAGCAGCCATGATCTCATTGGGACCGTTATTCTCCCCCCCTCCTCACCCTCATGCCGCCTCCTGGCCCTCCCTGCTGCCCCTGCCTGCTGTCGCTTCCTCTGTGGAGCCCTTGTGTGAACGTGGACCAGCTGCGATGTGTTGTCCTCGCAGCCGCTCGTGCAGATATGACCGTATCTAGTCAACATCTCCGTCTCCTTCTGTCCCCCCGCGTGGACTCGATGTCCCCTCCTCTCAATCCTTTCTTGTGTGCTGAAACGGAAACGGCACAGGAATGCGGCTGCACAAACCCTTTTTTTTTTTGTCCTCAGGTATAGAGGATGTTTAAATTGTCTTCGTTTAAGGTAATATAATATAGGGGAAGTCGTTTTAAATGTAACGATGATATAGATTTACATGTTTTAGTGAAAACATCCTCATACATATGTTATATACGGAGCCCCAGACATGACCTAATATTCATAAGATCCCCATGAATTACCCGGAGAGCTGCGCAAGTAAAGGGAGCTTGATAATCCAGTGTTTGGGGTTGTAGCCGCCGCCTGACCTCTCCTGACCTCTCGTGACCTCTGGGCTCTGTCGTCTTTTCTCCACAGCTGGGCCACATCGAAGGCGACCCGGTGCGACGAGGAGCCTTCCCGGTGACGTTTGTGCACTTCATCGCCGACTGATAGGTCGCCCGGGTGCTTCCGAGTCCCCACCTTCACTCGCCCATGTCTCGTCAGCCCTCCATCGTCCCAGCGATTTTCATCATCATCATCATTCTCGTCATCGTCGGCGTGCTCGTGGGAGCGTGTTGTGGTTGTCGTCGTCAAGGCAACCGTCGGATGCCTAGCTGCCATCGATGACTCTTGGGGGACTTGTATGTGATTTTGAATGCTTGCTGTTAATGTCTCTGACACAGACGACACTTTAAGATTTAAAAAAAACCAACAACTATGTTTGTAGTGAGCAGCCTCTCACAATAAATACACCGTCTTTGTCTTATCCTTGTTACAACGTTAGGGCGACGTGACATCCTGAAGGTTCAGTGTCTCTCGACATGCTTACACTCCACCGCTGTTCATTGTTGTAATACCTTCCATTATAGTACAGTAACAACATGGTAATAGTAATATTATGGTCGTAGCTCACGCAGTTTCCTTGGTAATAACAATGTAACAGTGTGATAATGACAGTAATACTGTGTTATTTCCAGAAAAGTAACAAGACTTACTGTAGCTACCATCACTGTAACACTTCCACACTCATTTCCATTGTTATTATTGGTGATTACTTCACAAATAAGATGGCAATACTGTAATATTACTTCCTTATTACAAATTATCCACCATATTGTCGCTTTACTGTATCGTTTTGAGCTTCTGGGTGCGACTCTTCAGACTGTGGCCCTCCTGTGGGGAGAGTTTTCTCACGGTGCTAATTTAACCCCCAGAATAGGCTCCAAGCTGCACCCAAGCGAGCAATTCTCTGTCCTCTGTCCTCGTCTCAAGGACAAGACTAGCTCTGACAGGAGGGGGGGCGACGCTGCATGTGAACAGTCTTCCCCTCTGCTCACCTGGAAGAAAAGCTTCTTCTTTCTGCCTGTAGCTAATGTGTTGGGATCAACACTCAGCAGTTCTTCTTCCTCCTCCTCCTCCTCCTGCAGTTTTAGGTCAAATGACGACACAGCCTGGAACAGCAGCAGCAGCAGCCAGTTATTACTTTAGCGTCGAGTCTTGACACCTCAGCCACTTTTCCCCTGTCATCTGCCTTATTAGTGGGAAAAGGAAGAGACTCTTCTGCACAGTAAAAGCTGAGAACGATAAAAGTGAAAGAGAAAGCAGGAGTCGTGTTTTCCCTTCTTTTCGTCTCCATCGAGTGAAAATAAGTCTCTAACTGGAGACGGCGAGAAATGAATGTCCTTCCTCCAGCTCTTACGTTCTTGTTTGTACATTTCTGGGATCCTGTTCATGTTGAAGGATTAGTTTATCTAGAGTGTGACGAGATGAATATAAAACATACAATGTTGGTTGCAGAGCAACTTTCTTTCTCTTCATAATGTCGATATATATATATATATATATGTATATGTAAGGCATTTAGCCAGAGACCGCAGGCTCCCATGGGTTTGTGACCGAGGAGAAAAAGCATGCGACTCACAGCTGATGCTCTTCTTCTTCATCGTTGTGTTTATTATTATTATTATTTCACTGGAAAACAGGAAAAACCTAATAACCTATTCATGTAAATACATTTGTTTTCTGTTTTTGTTGATATTTAAATGTGTAAAAAAAAATCTAGAGTTAAAAAAAAAAAGCTGGGAAGTAAATGTGACGGTGACAGATTTGACCTCAGCTTG
Source organism: Solea solea (assembly GCF_958295425.1). Classification (NCBI taxonomy): domain Eukaryota; kingdom Metazoa; phylum Chordata; class Actinopteri; order Pleuronectiformes; family Soleidae; genus Solea; species Solea solea. The sequence goes on along the minus strand of NC_081151.1, from coordinate 19,892,585 downwards.
ACCTGTGTGTGTGTGTATGTGTGTGTATTCAACACATATGCACTCACTACTGGGAAGTTACACTGGGTTCATTCTCATTAACTGTTTGTGGATCACTGCGGTAGCTCTCGACTCTCTGTTGTGCAAGAAAATGGGGAAATTAAACTGGAATAATAAAATATGAAATAATGCAACGTGTCAGGCAGTTTTTTATTTTTAAGGACTAGTGAGTGAATTAATGGTGCATCTATGCAAATAATGTCAAATAAAGCACATTTTCTTAATGCACAAAACTACTATTTTAACTATATACCTGCATTTAACATAAATCCACAGCTCCCCCTAGTGGTTTTATGTCTTTTCCTGAAAATGACAATAATTAAAAGGAGAAAAACATGGTCAAATGTAGGTGAAATGACATTTTAATCAGTAAAATACTTGTTTATCAAACTCACACATTGTTGTACCGGTTTCACACAGTTTCGTGACTCAAGCTTAACTGGAACAAGGTGATGAGGACATGGTGAGTAATTCAGTTAGTCCCACAAATGTAAACAAACAGTGGAATAGGATTTTTCTCGTCTAAATACACTTACTACGTATGTCTACTACATGAAAATAAGAGCTAAATTAGACAATACATCAAGCTTTTTGGTACCAAACGAGGGAAAATTCAAAACAAACAGCGTAATTAAAGTAAAGTAAAGTATTGTGTAAAATATTCAAGCCTCTTTGTGACCTTTGTACCTTCCTGTCAGATAGTGACCGCTACTGTACCAATACGTTTGTTCACAAACAAAAAGACACAAAGATCTGAGTGGTTTCCACGTGAAGAGAGAACTAAACTGTGAACATCTGAGCATGTTAATGTCTCCCATGAGTTAGCACAGGCTGACGTGTACCTTGTAACATTTTGTATAATAAATAGGATTTCATTGACTTTAAAAAGCTCTTAAAAACAAAAATCTTGTGTTTTCTCGCCTGTCTACGATTTACTTTTGGCTCCTAAATTTATTTTGAGAGGTGATGAGACTTTGACAAAAAAAAAAAAAACAACACTCAGATTTGCGCTGCACTTAAAACTTGGGTAAAAAACCAGAAATGGTTAAATTTTTTATCAGCTGTTACTGGCTCTGCAGCTCTCCTGACAGGATCTCTGTCCTCAGGACTTGTCTGATGTCAGCACGCAGTCAAAAGAGGTCGACAGCACCTTGCAGATAGACTGAGCCTGCTCCTGTTCACAAACGGAAGGAAAGGGGGGGGGGAATATACATATGAAACAGCCCAAATCTTAATCATTTTTAACATTTTTAACATTTTATACCCTCCAAAAGAACCACTGTGTCATACTCACTGAGCTGATACACTGGTAAACCCAAATGCTGCATTCTTTTTGACTTGGATCAGTGGTTTTGAGAGCCAGCAGGTTCTTCCCCGCGCCGAGGCCGTCGTCGTAACACAGCATACGCACGATCAGGTACAGAGGGTGACGATGCAGCACGTCCTGGTCGAGCGGGAAAAAAAAACAACACTTTATTGCTCAGTCGTCAGATGAAGCAAAGTTCCGGGGGTTTTTGTCAGCAGTTTAGTGCACAATAGAGACAAAAAATATCAATTCATACTTGATGAAATGTCATCATTTCATGCCAATCCTACAGCTTTTAATCCACTACTCACACACTGGTCCACTGAGGCCACTTTGACACCGTACTTGGACACACCCAGGACCATGTCCTCGTCTCCGGGGACGAAGGGCAGCTTTCCATCTTGCTGAGAAAAGCAGCGAAGAGCGTTTATAGACAAGAGTGTTGATATCACTAACACTAACACTTGTGCGTCTCTCACCTGAGCAGCGTCGATGTAATTGATGAGGTCCAGCGGCTCCTGGAGGACCCTGCTCATGTCGAACTGGAGCTTCTCGAGGGCTCCCACATACTTCACCCGGAACTCGGCACACGTGTCAGACGCACTGTTACCTGGGGGGGGGGGGGGGGGGCATGTGAACAAGCAGTGATGAAGAGGCCATGAAATAAACAAGTCTGATTATATAAAGCTCCTTTTATGAAGAAAAGGAAATAAATAAAGGAAGAAAGGAGAAGAAACGATGCAGGTTCATGTGTTTGTTGACCGACCTGAGCTCTTAGTGGAGTCGGTGTCGAGGCTGGCGACCGTGCTCGATCTGGAGAGGCCTCCCAAACTGGAGTCCACAGACTGACGGAGCCGACACAAAAACAGTATGAGCTCATTTCAATATGCACACCACAGAATATCTGTCTCTCTGTGTGTGTGTGTGTGTGTGTGTGTGAGACAGTACCTTGCTTTTGGTGCTGATCTCACTGCTCTGCGAGCTGCTGCTGCTGTGGCGCTTTTTGACTTTCCGGAACATCGTTCACCATGACGACAGCATCAGGAGCCCTGCAGTCCCCCCACCACCAGCACCAGCACCACCACCACCGATCTGCATCATCAGGTTAAACAATGTTAAACACAGGAACGGGAAGACTGCCTTCTCAGGTCACATGGATGAATAATTCAACGCAGAGCACAGAGGTTAAATTTTTAATAACGTGCTAAATGACTGTGGGTAGACCAGGGTTTTCCCAATCCTGGTCCAGGGTTTACCCACTGTCCTGCATGTTTTACATGTTTCCCTGCACACCTGTTTCAAATGGTCAGCAAGCCTGATAACGACCCATTTATTTGAATCAGGTGTGTTAGAGGAAGGACATTTCTAAACCATGCAGAGAAATAGAGATCCTAAAGTATCAAAGCATAAATGATGAGGACAGGTGAGTTGGCATCTGACCTTTGACCCGACACATTATGTGTTTCCATATATTTATTTTGTCAGCACTTTAATTTGTAAAGGTTTGCCTTTAATTGAAAACAATTAATGTGAGATCTGTGTCCCCTTAAGCTACCTTTTTTATGTTTACTGTAACTTGAGTACATTTTTAGACCAGTACTTTTACTTGTACTTAAGTAAAATGGTATATAAATAGTGGTACTTTTAGTTGAGTAGAATATTTCAGTGCTCTTGAGTGATTCACCAAACACCACAAATTCACACTTGCTCAAAAGCTCCTCGGAAATTACATTTAGTGGAAATGCTTTTCTGTAACACCCACACACACACACACACACACACACGAGTCCAACTCCACCTTAAGTGTCTCACTTTCATTTCCACTCAAATGTAAAGGCGAAGACTTTCACTTCGTCACAAACACGGACAACGCTAAACTGTCGACTCACAGCAGAGGACAAATGTGTTTGGACCGAAGTCTCAATGTCCCATTGACAGTTTGTCTCCTTCAAAGTTTCCCGTCTGTTTTAATATCTTCAGTTTTAGTTTCACAGCCTACACCCAACACCACTTAAAGGCGACGCACCCCGAACAACAAGAGGCGATAAAACCGTACTACCTTAAACCATAGCCGAGTAACGTGTTACATTCATGTATAAATGTAATCAAGTTGTTGAGAATAACATATATTATTATTGTGTGTCAGTGACAGCCACATTACCTTCTAAATGCAGTTGATTTATTCGCGTGAGCTCGTTACCACAAAAGCAGACAGACCACCGCTGTGAAGTTCGTTTCAGGTTGGTACACATTCATTCCAAAGTAAGGGCTTGCGGCCCTCTGGTGGTCTATAAAGTTATTGCAGGTGGAACTCAGACATCTGTATAAACTTTTTTTTTTTTCTCTCCCCCGTGGAAAATACATAAAATAAAATAAAAATATGTCCTGTTTGCTTGAATGTTGGTTATTTTACCGTAGCATTGTTTAACAATAACATGCCAAAGTATGCCTCTTATTGGCGTTTTGATATTACTGTATGTCCAACATGAAACTAACTTCACTGCAGTAAACACGGAACGATGTCGGATCGGATTGTTTTGTGTCCTCGCACTTGATTCCCGTCGGCGATGTTTTGGTGCGCCACCGGAAGTGCTCCCGTTTTCGCTCTCATTCATTCACCAGACAGATTAACTGTGGATGCGTTTATGCGTCTTATTTTCACAATACGCCGCTAAAAATTAGCGCACATGGCTACAAAACGCAAAGTAGAGGTGGTTGTCCCCGCGGAGGAGAGCGACCAGCTTATAATTCGTCCTCTGTGAGTAATAACGTTTATAACGGTTCTATTCTGTTACAAAAGTCAGTTGGGCCGTATTTTTCAAACCGAGACATTTAGCTGGTCCAGACATTTTCCCCAGCCAATAAGAAGCAGGTGATGCCATATTTAAAACCAGCACAAATGGATGTAAAGCACAGTAAAAAGTGCAGTAAAAAACATTAAATTAAATTAAATTAAATTAAATTAAACTAAAGAACTATGCCTCAAGAGAATCTGAGGTACTAGCAATAACGTTTTCCACTTTGTTCAAACCTGTCCTTCACAAAAGTACAGTATTAACTGTAACTATTGTTTCTTTTTAAAAGTCAAAACAAATTAGTTTTACCACATTTGACCCAGGTGTAATTCAAAGGGCATGAAATCAAAAAGGTGCACACTATTAGCAGCGGCTTTTGTTTCTCTTTAAAATAACATAAATATGTGTTATATACAAAAGAAATATCAGTGCTATCTGCATTCATTGCCAGTTCTACTGTAGGTGAAGCTGGAGCGACTACTGGCTGGTCCACTAAGACCTTGCTTTTGGGCCACCATTTGAATAAGCTGGGTTGATAATGTGTTAGCATATTATTTATGTGTTTTTATAGTAAAGCTTTCTTTCTTATGTGCAGAGGTGCTGGTCAGGAGGTCGGGAGGTCATGCATCATCCTCGAGTTTAAAGGAAGGAAAATTATGGTAATTATGTTTTATTATTGACTCTTTATTATTTTCTTAGGATTTTCTCAGTAAAATAAAGTAAAATTTGTGTGTTTTTTTTGTTTTCATAGCTGGACTGTGGCATCCATCCTGGTCTGGAGGGAATGGACGCTCTTCCCTACATTGACTTGATCGACCCCGCTGAGATAGATCTGCTTCTCATCAGCCAGTGAGTCTTTCTCGTCACCTCTTCCGCGCATTGTCACACAAACACATCCTTGTGCCTTCGCTGTAATTAATGTCATAATATTTTTACCTTCTTCTATGTGATATGTTTTTAGTTTCCATCTGGATCATTGTGGAGCTCTGCCCTGGTTCCTCCAGAAGACCAGCTTTAAAGGCAGAACATTCATGACCCACGCCACCAAAGCCATTTACCGATGGCTGCTGTCGGACTACGTCAAAGTCAGGTCAGAGCAGAAATGTTCATCTCTTCAGGGAAAAACACTCCCGTTGGCTGCTGTATTGTTGAGTAACTTCTTTGTTTGTTTTTTTGTACTGCAGCAACATCTCTGCAGACGACATGCTGTACACCGAGTCCGACCTGGAGGAGAGCATGGATAAAATTGAGACCATCAACTTCCACGAGGTCAAAGAGGTTGCTGGAATTAAGTTCTGGTGTTACCACGCCGGTCATGTGCTGGGAGCTGCCATGTTCATGATCGAAATAGCCGGTGTCAAGGTAAAAACCTCAACAGTCACAGGTTTCTGCATTCTCTCCGTTGTTGTCGATTGATGACTCTAATGTTTGCCTCTAAAGCTGCTGTACACGGGCGATTTCTCCCGACAAGAAGACAGGCATCTGATGGCAGCTGAGATCCCCAGTGTCAAACCTGACATCTTAATCATAGTATGTATTGAATGCATTTTATTTCACGTTTACTTTTTAATGTATCTTTAGGTAATCAACTGCTAAATCCTGCGTTTTTTTTCCTCTCTGCAGGAGTCAACTTATGGCACCCACATCCATGAAAAGAGGGAAGAGCGTGAAGCTCGGTTCTGTAACACAGTCCATGACATTGTCAACAGAGAGGGTCGCTGTTTAATTCCTGTGTTTGCACTGGGACGGGCCCAAGAACTGCTGCTCATCCTGGGTGAGAAACCATGCTCAGAGCCACACAAGCCTTTATGTAGTTGACTTATTTATAAAGTTGAGATTTGCATCTTTATGATTTATCTGTCAGCTTGAAAGTTTGTGTGTTTTTTGTTTTTGTTCCCCTCTAGATGAATATTGGCAGAACCATCCAGAGCTCCATGACATTCCCATATACTACGCTTCATCCCTGGCCAAGAAGTGCATGGCCGTGTACCAGACCTACGTCAATGCGATGAACGACAAGATCCGCAAGGCCATAAACATCAACAACCCTTTTGTTTTCAAGCACATCAGCAACCTGAAGGTAGAGCGCTCCACAGACAGGACGTGTCTTTTTAGCGACAGTGTATACAGTGCACAGCGTTTAGCATTTGTTTGAAAGGCCAAAATCAGAGGTGGAAAGAGTACTGAAATATTTTAGTCAAGTAAAAGTACCACTATTTTGATAACATTTTACTAGTACAAGTAAAAAGTATTGATCTAAAAATGTACTCAAGTTAAAGTAAAAAAAAAAAAGGAGCTTGTTTAAAATGTAAAAGTTACTTAGTCGGGGTTCTTTCTTGTGTTGTGCAAAAAAAGCTAAGTTTTCCAAAGTACTCTTATGTGTTTACTGGACCTGTAACTGTGTTCTTTACAGAGCATGGATCATTTCGATGACATCGGTCCGAGCGTGGTGATGGCGTCTCCAGGTATGATGCAGAGCGGCCTCTCCAGAGAGCTCTTTGAAAGCTGGTGCACTGACAAGAGGAACGGCGTCATCATCGCTGGATACTGTGTGGAGGGAACTCTGGCCAAGGTCAGAGCCGAGCCGAGCAGAGCAGTCGCCTGTGCGCTACTGTACGACACACGGAGAACCATTTCATTCTGTTGTGTCTCTTCTGCAGCACATCATGTCCGAGCCCGAGGAGATCACCACCATGTCGGGACAGAAGCTGCAGCTGAAAATGTCGGTGGACTACATTTCCTTCTCGGCGCACACGGACTACCAGCAGACCAGCGAGTTCATCAGGGCGCTCAAGCCACCACATGTGGTAGGAGGAGGTGGAGGTGGAGGAGGAGGAGGAGGAGGAGGAGGAGGAGGAGGAGGGAAAGAAAAATCTATTTTTTTTTTAAGCTGCCCATTTCAAAAAAACTCTGCGTGTGTGTCCTCAGATCCTTGTTCACGGGGAGCAGAACGAAATGGCCCGTCTGAAGGCTGCACTGATCAGGGAGTACGAGGATAACGACCAGGTTCACATCGAAGTCCACAACCCTCGCAACACGGAGGCTGTCACCCTCAACTTCAGAGGAGAGAAACTGGCCAAGGTCGACAAACTTCTTGTCCTGTTTTTTTTCTCTCCATTAAGGTTGTTTTTAATAATAGGTTGAAGCCACTTTGTGCACATTCTGTGTCCAATGTGCTTTAGATCCTTGTTTCCCAAACGTTTTAAATGGGGACCCTCTATTTAAAGGTCAAGTGTGTAACATTTTGGAGGTTTTACAGGCAGATATTAAACATACTACCCATAAATCTGTTTGTCTAAGTATATAATCACTTATAAATGATTAATAGCTTGTGTTTACATAGCCTTAGAATGAGCCTTTTTAATGTACCTTTGTGAGGAGGCCACCGTCTTACACCACCGTGTTTCTACAGCAGCCTGAATGGACAAACCCACACTAGACCTTTTAAGGATGACAAACCATGACGGGACTTGATTCACAATATGAATAGTGAACTGCCATTTCATTCATTCATTGATTCATTCTGAATAGGTAAACCAACAACTTCATTTCATGCACAATGTTCCTGAAAACAAATATTGAATCTTTAAGAAACCAGTCTCTGGGGATGACATGACACACACTTGCAGTGAATCCAGCTCTGAAAGTGCCACGGACGTTAATCTTCGCCTCTTCCCTCAGGTGATGGGCTCCCTGGCGGATAACAAATGCGCTCAGGGTCAGAGGGTGTCGGGCATCCTGGTGAAGAAGAACTTCAACTATCACATCCTCAATCCCTCTGACCTGTCCAGTGAGTCGCACGTGAGAAGCAGCAGCCTTAATGATGCTTGTGTGCCTTCTTGTTACACTTACTGGGTGTTTTTTTTCACAGTGTACACCGAGCTGTCCATGAGCACAGTGAAACAGACTCAGGCAATCCCGTTCACTGGGCCGTACTCGCTGCTCGTCTGCCATCTGAGGAACCTCACGAGTAAGAGCCGCCATATAAGGATAAGATGAGATATTATATGTTTTGTTAGTTTTCCTGTGTAAGGCTTTGTTTCCTGGTCTCAGGTGACGTGGAGGAGCTGGACGGCACGGAGAAGAACACGTTGAAGCTTTTTAAAAACGTCATTCTGACCCATGAAGTTGGCATGGTGCTGCTGGAGGTGAGGGAAGTTTTGATTCAGTTCACGTCATTGTGTCAAGAAGCAAACAGACAGCAACACACTGTTTGACTGAGATCTAACATTGAGCGGTGCAGGAAGTTACCACCACAGACACACCCCGGTAACGTGTTTGTGTGTGTGTGTGTGTGTGGTGGGGACCTAACTCTGTTTACACAGTCACATATATAACATAAATGACTACGTTTTAAGGTGAAAACATGTTTTAAAGTTACGCTGATGTCAGGGTTAAGATGAGGCCACTAGTAATAATGGTTAAGGATAGAGTAAAGTCTCCAGTCAATGCAACGTTCTCTGATGTCATGGAAACCAGAGGCTGGTGCTTAAATAATGACGTTATGACGAGAAAATGCAAAGAAGTGATGACACATTTAATTTATCACTTGATAGAATATCAAAATATCAAAGAGAACTGAAGACAAAGACTTCCAGTCCTGATCAGATAGTATGTCAATCACTGAAGTACATTCATGAACATATGCTCCATGTTTGACTGTGGGCCGACTTACATTGATACCATATTGACCATTTTTATTCAATATTCAGCCGCACATTTACCAGACTTTAGGAGGACTCAATTGCTGCTTTTCCACTACACGGTCCTGGCACGACTCGATTCGCCTCGTTTTTTTATTTTTTGCTTTTCCATTACGGATATAGTACCTGGTACCTGTGGGGGTTCCAAGCGAGCTGCGCCGACGCTATGCGTGACGTCGTCAAACTGCCGGCCACTGATCGGTCAGAGTGTCGTCACCAAGACGTCCGAGACAAGAATCACAGTTAAAAAGACTTAAAAATCCTGAAATCTCCAACATTTAGCAAAGGAAATGTCATTTAGCAGAGGAGTCTGTTGTGTTTAAGTACTGAACGATTCTTTTTAATTGATTCTAATGATTCAGTTACACTGAAAACAACTGCTTTACAAGTCGCTGGTTTGTGTGTCGCGTGTAAAACGTGCTGCGATGACTCGTTGAGGAGGCGCTATATTGTTATGGAAAAACCAACCAAGCTGTGTAGCGTCGAGGCGCGACCGTGTCGTGGAAAAGCGGCTAAACACTCTGTCTCCTGTTGAAGTGGACCGCAAACCCTCTGAACGACATGTACGCCGACGTCGTCACCACCGTGATACTGGAGGTCCAGTCAAACCCAAAGGCTCAGAAAGGTTAGTGTCCAACAATGACATTTACCAATGCAGCAAACTCTCCAGATTATATTGTGTCTAGTTTTTTTTCAAATTATTTTAATAAATGTATTGGCTCACTTAGTTTTTCTTTATCAGTCATGGAGACACAGGGCGTCACCCTGGACATGAACGTCTTCCAAACCCGGCTAGCTGTCATGCTGCAGTGAGTGCTACAGTACACGTGATGTACTGCATAGAAAGTTAAAGAGAAGTTGAAATACTGTATCTCGGGTATTAATGTCCTTTTTTTTCTGTCCTCTCTGTCTTCAGGGACATGTTTGGAGAGGAGTGTGTGGATTTCAGTGACGGTAAAACCATCTCAGTGACGGTCGATGAGAAAACGGTTCACATTTGCTTGGAAACGAGGGTGAGTTGCATTAAAGGGATGATTTTTTGATTTATTTATTTTGATGTATTTAAGTGTGGTTGTATGTGGTACAGCATCTTCCATGCGGCTCACTTACTTTTCAGCGTACTTTTGCCTCCTCAGGCGGTTTGCTATGAGGACGAAGGCACTGAGGATGATTCCCTGAGAGAGATGGTAGAGCTTGCGGTGCAGCGACTCTATGACGCTCTCAACCCCGTCATCTGAGGACAGAGACCAGGCTGCAGCTTGTACGTGTTTCCTCAACACTTTGAAATGTGATTTCCTGTCCGTGTGATCGTTATGTCTGACGTCCATGTTTCCACACACACTTCCACCTTTTGAATTCAAACACAAGAGACTAAAATTGGGCTTTTCTTTATGGAGCACTTATGGAAGTAATGGAGCATTTACAAACTGTGAACATAGAGCTACTACCTTAGTGCAGAAACGGAATAAGCTAATGTATACTGTCTTTATTTTGTTTTATTTTTGAAGGATACAATTATTTATTTAAAATGTATTTGGACGTAGATCCACTGCAGCAATGTGCAATTTCTTTGTAACTTGAGTTTCCTCATGCACAGAGGTGAAACGTAATGAATTACACTTACTTAGATTACTGTGATTGAGTAGGATTTTTTGTGTACTTCTACTTTTTAATGTCATTTATGTCATGTTTGTAATGTAATTTTACCTTTACTTAATTTATGTTGACATGTATGGCAAAAATGATGGATAATGTCAGTACTCTTTCCACCTCTGCTCATGTCATGTGATTTGAATTTGAAATTTCCTAATGCACTAAATCTCATGTTTTCACTGTGTTATTTATGTTTTAACAAAAATGTTTTACCACAAATGTGAGTTCTGAGTCTGAATTATTTTGTCAGTTTGAATAAGTGTTGGTCTCAGTGACAGGATGGTGACAGTGTCAGCAATAATGACCCAAACAACACAATTTACCTTTGGTCATAATCCATTTATTTGTTCAATATCTGCACAATAAAACCAACATTTACAATAAATATGATCATATACTATGACTTTTCTGACTGATTTTGGACGACATACTATACTATGACTTTTCTGACTGATTTTGGACGACATACTATACTATGACTATTTTGTCTCATTTTGGACGACATACTATACTATGACGTTTTTGAGTGATTTTGGACGACATACTATACTATGACGTTTTTGTCTCATTTTGGACGACATACTATTCTATGACGTTTTTGAGTGATTTTGGACGACATACTATACTATGACGTTTTTGTCTCATTTTGGATGACATACTATACTATGACGTTTTTGAGTGATTTTGGACGACATACTATACTATGACGTTTTTGAGTGATTTTGGACGACATACTATACTATGACGTTTTTGTCTCATTTTGGACGACATACTATACTATGACGTTTTTGTCTCATTTTGGACGACATACTATACTATGACGTTTTTGAGTGATTTTGGACGACATACTATACTATGACGTTTTTGAGTGATTTTGGACGACATACTATACTATGACGTTTTTGTCTCATTTTGGACGACATACTATACTATGACGTTTTTGTCTCATTTTGGACGACATACTATGACGTTTTTGAGTGATTTTGGACGACATACTATACTATGACGTTTTTGAGTGATATTGGACGACATACCATACTATGACGTTTTTGAGTGATTTTGGACGACATACTATACTATGACGTTTTTGAGTGATTTTGGACGACATACTATACTATGACATTTTTGAGTGATTTTGGACGACATACTATACTATGACTTTTTTGTCTCATTTTGGACGACATACTATACTATGACGTTTTTGAGTGATTTTGGACGACATACTATACTATGACGTTTTTGACTGATTTTGGACGACATACTATACTATGACGTTTTTGACTGATTTTGGACGACATACTATACTATGACTTTTTTGTCTCATTTTGGACGAGATACTATACTATGACTTTTTTGTCTCATTTTGGACGACATACTATACTATGACGTTTTTGAGTGATTTTGGACGACATACTATACTATAACGTTTTTGTCTCATTTTGGAGGCATACTATAATATGACGTTTTGGTCTCATTTTGGACGACATACTATACTATGACGTTTTTGTCTCATTTTGGACGACATACTATACTATGACGTTTTTGAGTGATTTTGGACGACATACTATACTATGACGTTTTTGACTGATTTTGGACGACATACTATACTATGACGTTTTTGACTGATTTTGGACGACATACTATACTATGACTTTTTTGTCTCATTTTGGACGACATACTATACTATGCCGTTTTTGAGTGATTTTGGACGACATACTATAATGACGTTTTTGACTGATTTTGGACGACATACTATACTATGACGTTTTTGACTGATTTTGGACGACATACTATACTATGACTTTTTTGTCTCATTTTGGACGAGATACTATACTATGACTTTTTTGTCTCATTTTGGACGACATACTATACTATGACGTTTTTGAGTGATTTTGGACGACATACTATACTATGACGTTTTTGTCTCATTTTGGAGGCATACTATAATATGACGTTTTGGTCTCATTTTGGACGACATACTATACTATGACGTTTTTGTCTCATTTTGGACGACATACTATACTATGACGTTTTTGACTGATTTTGGACGACATACTATACTATGACGTTTTTGAGTGATATTGGACGACATACCATACTATGACGTTTTTGAGTGATTTTGGACGACATACTATACTATGACTTTTTTGTCTCATTTTGGACGACATACTATACTATGACTTTTTTGTCTCATTTTGGACGACATACTATACTATGACTTTTTTGTCTCATTTTGGACGACATACTATACTATGACGTTTTTGTCTCATTTTGGACGACATACTATACTATGACTTTTTTGACTGATTTTGGACGACATACTATACTATGACTTTTTTTGACAGATTTCGGACGACATACTATACTATGACTTTTTTGACTGATTTTGGACGACATACTATACTATGACTTTTTTGACTGATTTTGGACGACATACTATACTATGACATTTTTGACTGATTTTGGACGACAAACTATACTATGACGTTTTTGTCTCATTTTGGACGACATACTATACTATGACTTTTTTGACTGATTTTGGACGAGATACTATACTATGACTTTTTTGACTGATTTTGGACGACATACTATACTATGACTTTTTTGTCTCATTTTGGACGACATACTATGACTTATGTTTTACCACAAATGTGAGTTCTGAGTCTGAATTATTTTGTCAGTTTGAATAAGTGTTGGTCTCAGTGACAGGATGGTGACAGTGTCAGCAATAATGACCCAAACAACACAATTTACCTTTGGTCATAATCCATTTATTTGTTCAATATCTGCACAATAAAACCAACATTTACAATAAATATGATCATATACTATGACTTTTCTGACTGATTTTGGACGACATACTATACTATGACTATTTTGTCTCATTTTGGACGACAAACTATACTATGACGTTTTTGACTGATTTTGGACGACATACTATACTATGACGTTTTTGAGTGTTTTTGGACGACATACTATACTATGACTTTTTTGTCTCATTTTGGACGAGATACTATACTATGACTTTTTTGTCTCATTTTGGACGACATACTATACTATGACGTTTTTGTCTCATTTTGGACGACATACTATACTATGACGTTTTTGTCTCATTTTGGACGACATACTATACTATGACTTTTTTATCTCATTTTGGACGAGATACTATACTATGACTTTTTTGTCTCATTTTGGACGACATACTATACTATGACGTTTTTGAGTGATTTTGGACGACATACTATACTATGACGTTTTTGAGTGATTTTGGACGACATACTATACTATGAGGTTTTTGTCTCATTTTGGACGACATACTATACTATGACGTTTTTGAGTGATTTTGGACGACATACTATACTATGACTTTTTTGTCTCATTTTGGACGACATACTATACTATGATTTTTTTTGTCTCATTTTGGACGACATACTATACTATGACGTTTTTGTCTCATTTTGGACGACATACTATACTATGACTTTTTTGACTGATTTTGGACGACATACTATACTATGACTTTTTTGACTGATTTTGGACGACATACTATACTATGACTTTTTTGACTGATTTTGGACGAGATACTATACTATGACGTTTTTGACTGATTTGGACGACATACTATACTATGACTTTTTTGTCTCATTTTGGACGACATACTATACTATGACGTTTTTGACTGATTTTGGACGAGATACTATACTATGACGTTTTTGACTGATTTGGACGACATACTATACTATGACTTTTTTGTCTCATTTTGGACGACAAACTATACTATGACGTTTTTGTCTCATTTTGGACGACATACTATACTATGACTTTTTTGACTGATTTTGGACGAGATACTATACTATGACGTTTTTGACTGATTTGGACGACATACTATACTATGACTTTTTTGTCTCATTTTGGACGACATACTATACTATGACGTTTTTGACTGATTTTGGACGACATACTATGACTTATGTTTTACCACAAATGTGAGTTCTGAGTCTGAGTTATTTAGTCAGCCTGAATCAGTGTTGGTCACAGTAATCGGACGGTGACAGTGTCAGCAATAATGAAAGACCCAAGCAACACAGTTAACTGCGATCATAATCCATTTATTTGTTAAATATCTGCACAATAAAACCAACAATATTTACAATAAATATGATCCAAGGCACATTCTTTAACTTCACTATCCGAGCATGAACGTACAGTCCCTCATTTAATCGTCTCTCTCCCTGACACTGCTATGAATATTTAAACAGCAGTAAACCCAAGTGAATACTTCAATTACATAAAACCATTGTCATGACGGATAACTTAACGTAGGTTCGTCGGATAAGTTGAATTATAACCATAACGGGTTGCAAATCAACCATTTAAAAGCTTTTAATCACACACTGACAGCGTGGAGGAGGAAAACAACAGAAAGAAACAGATGATAGGGTGTTTGCTTCTATGCCCATTTTAGTTCCGCAATTTAGATGATTTCTTTCAATCAACAAATCGTATCCCAACAAAATCCACTTTGAAGACGTCACTTTTTCTATTCATGTGTGAGGGGTTTGACATGGCAGATTACTTTAATTCAGTGATACTTAATGACTATCCACAGTTTGTGAGATCAACAATTTAATTCTGACCAGTCAGTATTAAGTTGTAGATATCTCAATTTGGAACTATGAATAGTCAATTAGTATTTTGAGTGGGCCCTTTACACATCAGCCATTTTGACATGTTTTAGCAGGAAAAGCACCGTTGTTGGTGATCACATAATCAATGGCCCTGCTCAGTTCACGTGAACCCACATTACCCCAAAAAACTGAGGAAACTAAATGGAACTCAACCATCATTGATTTGATTATGTGACCGCTATGTGACCGCTGTGCAAAACAGGCCAAAGTGACGCCATTGCAGAATCTGAGTCACAGCTCTCTATAAAATAGGTAAGAAAATATCGATGTTGGTGATATATGGTCGTCCTTCCTCGTTCAATACGCTCATCGATATGCCAGGGCAAACATCATTTTTTTTTTAATTTTAAATCAAAAATTAAAGGTGCTCTAAAGTGAACAGTCCCTCTCGGTTTCACTCGCCAGGCGTCGCTACGTCATGTCTCCTCACGATGGCGCTGCTCAAGTGAATGAGTGAAACTTGGGTGGAAGTTACCTGGCTGAAGAAGAGGGAGTTTACAGCAGGATAATGATGGATAAAGATGCTCCATCCAAGTTCAATACATAGACTTTATGCACTTTGTTCTCTATGGTGTGAATAAATAGAGAAATCCTGCACTTTTGACGTTTTGTTTTTTTACTTTCTCCTCATTTCAAGCAGAATATAAACAGGGCAGCCATCGCCAGCACCAGCCCGGCCCACACCTCCATCTTCTCAAACGTATTCTCGCTCGCCTCGCTTTTCTCCTTCAGCAGCTTCTCCCTGCGGGCTTGCAGTTCTCTCTCTCTCTGCAGCTGCTCGCTGTAGTACGACTTGAAGAACTTGTCGAAGTCGAAGACGCCTTCGCGTGTGTCCGTGTCCACCACAGACCGCCGTGTCACGGTGTGCTCTTTGGCGGAGCTCCCGGCGTCGCCGTCCCGGGAGGAGGAGGAGGAGCGGTTGCCTGGTGCGACGAGGTCTGCCAGGCCGAGCAGTCCCCGGTCATACTTCCTCCTCAGCGCCTTGTTGCCCAGCACAGTGTAAGCCTCGCTGATCTCAGAGAAGCGCACGGTGGCCCCCTCGCTCCCGGCGTTTCTATCCGGGTGGTAGGCGAAGGACTGTTTGTAGTAGGCGGTTTTGATCTGGGTTTGAGTTGCGGACGGTAAAACCTCCAGGATGTCATAATAGCCCGTTTTGGTTTTATGCAGCGGCTCAGCTCGGGTGGAGTTGTTGTTGTATTCTCTGATAAACACACAATGCCTGTGTCCATAACTCACACGTTGACGGTAGGGACTGAAGGGGCGCCAAGTCCTCCGACACTTTGCGGTACTCCAGCACCGAGGCGGGTTTACTCCTGCAGTCGGGCCCCTGGTGTTTTTATCAAGTGAGTACACTTTAAGTCCCCGATAAACGTCATAGTTGGCGATATTTTCCTTGTCCCACGCATCGTCACCAGCGTCAGGAACCGGTGTTACACTTACGTAACCGGGGGTCACTCTGTGCGCAGCATTCCGGTCGCAGTTTTTAGAATAACCCGCCAGAAGGCCGACTGAGAGAGGCGAATTGTTTATTGCACTTTTACTGTGTTCGTTCACACTTCTTAGGACGTCGCGTTTGAATAATTTATGTTCATATCCGTGCGCTCCCCTTCCAAAACAGAACCTGACCTCCGCCATGTTTGCCAGGGAGCGCAGGAGAAACGTCACATCCGTGTGGCTGTGTAGTTGTACTGCCCTACAGCGCTCCTAGTGGTGAAACTGTATTTCTACGGTTTCTTCTTCTAATAAATAATAATAAATAAACATACTATTGACATTTTTTGTTGACTCCCTAAGTTCAAACACAGTGTACAACAATTTACAGATGCGATTGAGCGTATTTTTGTAAGTTATTTATTCGTTTGGACCGGAAGTTGTTGTGGCCGAAGCCAAGGGCTCTTATTTTTAAGGCCAGAGAGAAGGGAAGTGAGGTATGTTAGGGCAAAAAGTTGCTTGACTGAATAAAAAGTCAACCAACTTTCTGCCAAAATAAGAGCCCTTGGCTTAGGCCACAACAACATCCGGTCCGGTCTAACCTCTTAACAACAACAAAGCTTACGTCACATAAATGAAGGGGCAAATAACCACCACAAATAATAGGAAGAAACACCAATAAATAACAAAACACAACGACAAAAGCATTTGAGACACATTTGAGTCATTATTTAATGGTGTATTTATTGATTGAATGTTGTTACTCTGACTCGTCCACAGTTTTCACTTATTAACAATGTAAAAATGATGTGAACACATCAATCACACAGAAGTCTCATTCATGTGCTCATCATATTTAAGCAGCAGTTACTGGACACCTGGACCCAACTGTGTGGTCAACAGTTCAGGGAGTGAACCCCTATCAATTATTTTTGTCTTTTTAGGATTTTTTTTTTAGGATTTTTTTTGGGGAAAAATATAAAATAAAATGGTATAACCCCCTTCTGTTATCTTTGTGGGAGGCCGGGGGAGTACAGCCCAAACGTCAGACTGATGAAATATTTAAGAACGTCTGTCCCATAACATGGGCAACATGGTTGGTGTAGTGGTAAGTGCTCTTGCCTTTGCAGTGTGAGGACCCAGGTTTGAGACCCAGTTGGAACCAGGATCTTTCTGTATGGAGTTTTTCATATTGTGTGCGTGGCACTTCTCCGGCTTCTCCGGCTTTCTCCCACAGTCCAAGAACATGCAATATGGGGATTAGGTTAATTGGTCACTCTAAATTGACCAACTGACCTGGTCAATCAGGCTGAGGTCTGTGAAGTCATGTGTAATCTACTATTGAAAGACTTCTAAAGGTGTGAGAGTGAATGTGTTAAATGGTTGTTTGTCTCTAAAACTATTTTTCCAGGGATTTTTGACAACATACTATACTATGACATTTTCAGGTGATTTTGGACGACATACTAAACTATGAGCTTTTGTCTGTCTGTCTGTCTGTTTGAGCTTCACACTGGTGGCCAAAATAAAAAAAAAAGACAAGATCCTAAACCTTACTGACTTGAAGAACCATGAGGAAGTGAGTCTGACACCTTGAGGACTTGAACAACACAACTTCATGGTCTGATGAAGTAGATCAGCTGATTAAAGTGATTCTAATGTTTCAAAGACTATGAGAACACCAAGAACACCAAGAACACCAAGAAATTCACCCTCTGATCATCTGCAGAAATAGCTCTGTCCATCAGAAGATGACTTGTGTCTCTGAGGTTGTGAGTTCAACTCTTGCAATCAACTGAACTTCTTCCAACTTTAGAACTTCAGACCAACATAAGAGTTTAAAAATACCAGCAATGTATTGTTCTGCAGCTCAGGAAGAATAGCTCCTGCTGGAAGAACAAGATTTATATGTCTGAGGTTATGAGTTCAATTCTTATGGTCAACTTTTTGAGTGCGATGTTCAAAGTAAACAGTCAAAAGCTCTAAGAGAACCTGAAGATGAGAAGTTGCAGGTAGCTCAGTGGACAAGAATGCTGCTGTGAAGTCCAGAGTTCATGGGTTCAGTTCTTGTGAGGAGCAGGATATTTTAAAGGTCAACAACCAAAGTGACGATTGAAAGG
This sequence comes from Solea solea, assembly GCF_958295425.1. Taxonomy (NCBI): domain Eukaryota; kingdom Metazoa; phylum Chordata; class Actinopteri; order Pleuronectiformes; family Soleidae; genus Solea; species Solea solea. The sequence goes on along the minus strand of NC_081151.1, from coordinate 19,873,850 downwards.
AGACAGAGAGTACTCATTACAGTAGGAATTGGTGGTGCAGTGGTTTTGTTCTCAACCATGGGAATGTGTGAGGTTCCATTCCGCAGCCTTGCTGGGGTGGGGCAGGTGAGGTTGGAGCAGGGGCATGGCAGGTAGTGAGAGGAGAGGAGGGGCAGGACAGTTAGTGAGAGGAGGGTCAGGTAGTGAGAGGAGGGGCAGGGAAGGGTCAAAGGTCAAATACTTTATATTACACTGTGCAGCAAAAGGTAACCGCATTAAGACACTTAGGTGGTGGAGGCCGATGGGGGTGGAAGGCCCCCCACCACTCTTCCAGTTGTTTTGCTTTCTGGACTCTGCCAGGTGTGGCTGTTGGCTGTGCCTGGGACAGTCCAGGAAGCTTGACACTTGATGACTCACTTGTGCTCTGCTGGCCACTGGGGGGTACGACTCACTCACCCAGGCTGCTGGCCACTGGGGGGTACGACGCACTCGGGGTTGGTCACCTGGTCAGGTGGTGTCAGTCAGCAAGAGGTTAGGTTTGGTTCTGTTCCAGTGAACAACTGCCAGGTTGGGAACTGAACCTGCCACCTCACTGTTGAGACACAACCTTTTGGTTTGGAACAAAGCCACCACGCCACAAAGTCCGCCTTCGTATAGGGTTGCTGTCTGCTTTTAATCTTGAGTTTGGATGTGGAGCTTTAAAAGCACCTGCTCCTCACAAGAACTGAACCTATGACTTAAGGACTTCAAAGCAGCGTTCTCGTCCACTGAGCTATCTGCTCTTCACAGTTCCTCAGGTTCTCTTCGAGCTTTTGACTGTTTACTTTGAACGCTGAACTCAAACACTTGAGTTCTTCATAAGACTTGAACTGACAACCTCAGACATACAAGTCCTGTTGTTCCAACAGGAGCTATTCTTACTGAGCTGCAGAACATTAAGTTGCTGGTATTTTTAACTTCTTATTTTGGTCTGAAGTTTGAAAGTAGTGCAGAAGTTCCGTTGACAGTAAGAGTTGAACTCACAACCTCAGTGACATAAGCCGTCTTCTGATGGACTGAGCTATTTGTGCTGATGATCTTGAAGTGAATTTCTTGGTGTTTCTTAAGTTTCTCATCCATTATTATTTTTAAATTCGGGAGTTGTTAGAACCTGCAAGATGGCAAGGTAGGTTCCACAATAGCTGGGTTGTCTCAGTCCAGCAGTAGACAGGTTCTGGTCCACAACCACAGGACTGCTCTGAACATTAATTATTCAGGAGGTTTTGACTGGTAGTCTTGAAAATAGAAAATAAATAATTCTCCAAATTGTATATCTATTTTAACTCCAACTGTGAAATGCACTCCATTCTCTACAGTAACAGTCTCACGACAGTAAACAACTGTGACATGTTACACACAACTTTTGAAATGAATCATCTATGTTTATACTTTTAAGATAAGAACTACAAGTGGCTGCTGAAAGGATGAAGGGGAAACGTTCGTCCAGCAGGTGGCAGCATTTTAATGAGAACATGAACATTGATCAACAAACCAATAAATATTCAGTTTTAATTATTTCTTTGTTATAATAATAATGATAAGCCCATATATCAGAGTGCAGTCATTAGTCATATCGGCAGACCTCGCACATATCCCATTAAACTTTTCAAAGCCAATATCTGCCCATAACAATAATATCGTGCATCCTGACTAAAAACTATTGTTTTTGAAAAAATTAAATCAAGCTTTCTGATTCTACAGCTTCTTAAATGGCAACATTTTCTGTTTTCTTTGCTCCATAAAACAAAGAAATCATTCAAACTCAATTTTTGCTTTGTGAACAAAAACAACACGACGTTTGAACCGGACCGGACGTTGTTGTGGGCTCTTATTTTGGCAAAAGGTTGGTTTAATCTGTTTTGCTTAGTGCTGTCTCTATGTGATCACGTGGGACAGACATTCTTAAATATTTCATCAGTCTGAGGCGCAGGCCGTATTATAAAGTGTTACCAAAAGGTCTTTGTCATTGTACAGAGACAATATGATTTGCTTGTACAGCACAGCACCTAATTTAAACAGTTTATTTTGTTTAAATTGATAAAGGTTAATAAAGATGTGCTATGTTCAGCTGTCAGAAATGAAAGGCTAGCCTAGGCAGCTTTTATAAGATGAGGGGGAAGGAAATCCAGTCCAGTAGATGGCAGCATTTCCTACAGGTGGTGGTTTTTTTTCTCTGTTTTATCAAAAATGTTTTAAAATAACAACAATTTCAGTTGCCATTTTTCTTTTATTTGTCCAGCAAAGACTTGAACTTTGATTAATTATATTATATTATTTATTATATATATATATATATATATATGTATATATATATACATATATATTATTTCCTATATTTGATTTAACAAAACATCCTCATCACTTTATTCTAAATTAGCAAACGGTCCAATGAAATTAATCTTGTCAGAATATTAAGTCTTTTATTGTGAAGTTCACCCACGTACAACAAGCCGGAAGCTCGGTTTACACTGCAGTCAACCACTCGGTGGCGTGTTGTAGCTTCGTGATGTCTAAGTTCAAACCAGTTATTTGGCCTACAGTGATTTTATTTGGCGACTCCATCACACAGGTTAGTTCTTTTTATTATCTGCCCTGAGCTGCTAGTTTGTTTAGCTTCAGACCGGAAATGACTAACGAGCTGTCGTTTCTGTCAGTTTTCCTTTCAAGTGAATGGCTGGGGAGCAGATATTGCTGACAAGTTAGCAAGGTTAGTTTCTGTTTCTTACTAGTTGTTATCATAGCTTGTTCTTTATGTCAGCATAATTGTTATAAACACAGTAGTTGCTGCCGTTCAAGTTGCTAAAATATATAAAATATCTGCTGTGAATAGGGTATATTATGCCAGGTTTACTTACATACTACAAAATAAAACCCCTCGGAAATAACATAATTAAAATACATCACACCTAAATCCAGACGGTTATTCCAGTTTCCACAAGCAAATTCCACTTCATACTGATAGTAGACCATCTCAGTGTGGTCCTCACGAAATATCAGACCGTTCTGATTTGGCATTTCAAAATAAAAGCCTTCTGAAATAGCATCATTAAACTATTTTCCACCAAAGGAAACTACCAGTTTTTTATTTTGAAATGCCACATTGCCATACATTATTTAAATTTGACAATAAGGCCTTAGTGCGGTACACTGCAAACACATGATGGACATTATATTAGTCATTGACACCATGTTGACAAAATGTGAAATGGGAATTTCAAAAATAAATAATAAAGAGTTATCATGACATAAAACCAATGACCCTAGACTTAACTAGACAAGTCAAAAAAATTGCACACACATCTGTGATAAAAGAGAGGGAAAAAAGATTGAATCGAATTGTGACCTTAAAATTGAAAATCAAAACATTAATGTGAAAACTTCAGAGTTGTCTATAAAATGCATAAAGTCTATGTATTGAATGTGGATGAAACATCTCTTAAGTCCCTCAGTGCCTTCATTTATTGGTGTGTGAGGAAAGACGACAATATATCACCAAATCGATATTTTGACCCACTCCTACAGTGTGTGTGTTCCTCTTCAGAAAGTGTGATGTTGTGAACAGAGGACTGTCTGGCTACAACTCCAGATGGGCCAAGATTGTTCTTCCTCGCCTCATCAGCAGCCAGAGTTCAGCAGAAAACAACAACATAGCGGCTGTCACCGTCTTCTTTGGAGCCAATGACTGTGCACTCGAAGGTAAAGCCCCACTAACGAGAGCCTATGGCAAGCGGTTTTACAACCCTAATAGTCAAACAAGGAAATGTTAAAGAGCCTGCACTGTGTATATAGACGTGTGTAAATAATTCTACTGCAGCCCTTCTTAAAGCACACACATCTCCAGGGCTGTTTCTTGTGCATGGTGGCAGATCTGCACAGGAAGATCAGATTACATGTCACTGGAGGTTGTGAACCAAAACAAAGTGTTTGTTGTCATTGCACCAAATAGTGCAACGCCAAAAAACCCTACTCGAATTACATAGATGCCTCATAAAGTATTGCACATAATGTCCCGAGGTGATTGCACATATATAAGATTAACAGATGTTTGGTTTAGTTTAGTGTTAATTTATGTGAGATCTTTATGGAGCAATCTCACCTGTCTCGTGTTGTTTGTGCTTTGCCTTGTGGGTAAATGCAAATTAAAAAGAACCCAAAAACAAATATAAAGTCACTTTTATTGACTCTTCTATTAGGGTGGACTCTTAAAACCAGCCTTGGCAAATGTAGTTCAAAAGATGGCCATTAGGACAGAGACATGCAGGAGCCACCTTCAGAAGGGTTGCAAAATTCTGGGGATTTTCAATGTTGGAAACTTTCCATGGGAATTAATGGGAATAAACTGGACATTTTTAAAGTTAAAGGTCGGGAACATAAATATAGTTGGTAAAAAAAGGTTTAAAGACTGTGTTCCCCTCAGGCACGGCCAAACAAACAGAGAAATAGTGTCTTTCCCTGGGCAGATGTTGACTGCCTGCAGAAGCTTAAGCTCTAGCACCTTTCATGGATTTAAATAATGGACTTCCCCCTCATGTATTCTTATTTCTAATTGCATTTGAGTGATTTAAAATTAGTGTTGAAGTGTTTTTAAGCTACTGTCTGGATTTGATTTTTTACCTCCCTCCATCTGTTTCCTGTCGTGCAGATAAAAACCCACAGCAGCATGTACCTCTGCACGAGTATTCAGAAAACCTGAAGGAGATCACCGGGCTTCTGGCTGCGGCCGGAGTGTCAGCAGACAGAGTCATCTTCATCGCCCCACCGCCTATTCATGAGCCGGCCTGGGAGAAGGAGTGCATTTTGAAAGGTGACATCTCTGCCATCACAAAATACTTTTTATTCCTTTACTGTAACATGGTACAGTTTAGTTTCTTACCTGTATGTCTCTTTCAGGATGTCCTCTCAACCGCCACAACTCTGTAGTGGGACAATATGCTCAGGCGTGTGTCCAGGCAGCTGCTCAGTGTGGGACAGACGTCCTGGACCTTTGGACACTCATGCAGAAAGATGGACAGGTGAGCACCTCAGTGTTGCCGTCACTGCTTCTTCAATTACAGGCCGTTCAGTTTCATGAAGGCATCGGAATCAGCAAATATGTTAACTTTGATAATTGTTTTTATTCATTTCTGTAGACTTAATATTAACCCTTAGAACACAGAGCATTTACGCTGCTTTCCCCCCTCATTACTATTTTTTTGAACCAACTATATAAACACATCCGGACTGAATTTGTGAAATTTGAAAATACGTCACAGTTCAAAGTTCGCTTGGCTCGTTTTTATGAACAAAAATAAACCAAAAAATTGTCTTTTTTTCCAAAATAACATTAGTTTCAGTTGAAAACAAATGTTATGAGTATTTTTGACTGGAACAAAAAAAATTAACAACTATGCGGAAGAAATAAAGTGAGATCTTAATTTGGTGTGATCCACAGGATTACTCGGTCTACTTGTCTGATGGTCTGCACCTCTCTGAGAAGGGAAACCAGTTTGTGGCCCAGCACCTGTGGAGGCTGCTCCAGAGCAGAGTGGCCGACCTGCCCTTCATCCTGCCGTACTGGGGAGACGTGGACGCCAAGAGCCCCGAGAGCAGTCTGCTCTGTGACCAGTGAACGAGTGAATGTCGGGGACAGTAGCCGAAGGAAAAATGATCTGGACTGTCTGCTCTGTTCTGCCAATCCTGCAATCAAACACTTGATCATTTGTTAATGTTAAAACATTAAAAGGGTTTTATTTAGAGAAGTGCGTAGGTGATACAAGCAAGATACTTAAAAAAAAAAAAGAACATTGTGAGTGAAGAAATATTACATGACTTAAACTGGAAACGGCAAGACGGAGCTAAACAAGAGAAGAAGGTGCTATAATTCACATTGGCACGAGAACAGTTCAAATTCAACGTTGCCTCAGTTCTGTTCCATCAACCTTCTTGTTTATTTTTCACAGAAACACTGCAATAGGCCAGAAACAGCAATAGTAAGAGGCACTATGTTCTTTCATACAGGAATCAATCAATCACAATAAAATAACAAGCAACAGTAACATTTGCTTTACGTGTTAATGCTAAACAGACTACGACTTTGTAGTAGAAAGCGGTCAAATAGACAAAAATAATACACATACACGTTCAAAACTTAAAAAGCCAACTTTCTGGTAATGTGAGAAAACAAACAAAAAAACTTCAAGTGCTGTTGTGACTCAGATTTCATTATTTTAAAAAAAAGGAGAAAAAGATTTTTGAGTCAAGTATCCATTTGCTTAACATCCCTCTGAAATGTGTCCCTTTATGGGGGGAAATAACCACGACGACAACATTATTAATATCATAACATGTTTGACCTGTTAGAAGTGTTAGTAGAGCAAAGCTGTGAAGAGACATGTTAAGACGGTACTTTGTGCACATTTTCTCCTTGTGGTCCACAATGAAGGCTCACTTTATTTAGGGCCCGTCCACACGGAAACAAGTTTAGGTCAACGCACATACTTTAGTCAGAGATGGCGTTTTAGTGGACCTGAAATGGTATTTTTGTTTCTGTGTAGACGGAGAGCACGCTCCTATAGGAAAACGATGACGTTATATTCCCAGCTCTCTCTTGCACTGTCATTCATTGTCTTGTGTTTTTACCAACTACTGTCAATCAAAAGTAACTAAAGCCAGCCTGAAAAGACACTAAATATCACTAGGATTTAACACACAGGGGGTGGGGGAAAAAAAAGGTGGTGAATTGTAAAATGAAGAGAGGGGAAAACAAACTAATGATCTTTGGGGAATAAAAAAAAAAAAAAAACACAAAAACTTTTCAGAAACTCACTTAGCCAATGGGTTATATGACACAAACACAATTAAACTAGTTATGTGATGTAGCCAAGGAACCAGCCCAGTGTGGATTTTTCCCCAAAGACCTTCTCAGACCTTCCTCTGGTCGAGGATATCATCATCATCATCCTCATGTGGTTAAACGGAAAAAGGCACATCATTTTACACAGGCACACAAAAACATTTAGTCATCCAATAACTGCTTTTAATGCAGTCTGTGATTGGGGACGACTCGTGCATTATCTGTACAGTGATTGACTAAGACTGAGGAATATCCAGTGTCCGAAATCTTATCCTTTGCTCCGTTAAACACCAAGTCTGACCTAAAAAAAACCTGTGTCTATGATGTGTGACGAGGAAAAACAAAAAGCCTATTAGCGCTGCATTGACCTGCATGTTCCCTAAACCACTCATCAGGTTGTGTTTAATTGTCGTTGCTTTAGCACAAAACAGTGTTGTTTATTTACTCAGCACTCAGTCTCTTTAGTGTCAATGCAGTCCTGCCTCTGGAGGCGCCACCGCTCCCTGGCCGGCTGGCTCTGCTCTGTCAGATCCTCGTAGGAGGATTTCGTAGCCGACGAGCAGGCTCCTGCGGTTGTGAAATCGTCCGTTGCCCCCTCCTCTCCCGGGTGAGAGTCGCTGCTGGTGTCCTCCTGGATGGTGGCCATCCGCAGCCCCCCTGCGCTGTCCGGGGTGGGGCCGCAACTCGGCCCTGGGGCCGGGATACTGCTGCAGGCCGCGGGAGGGGCCGCCACTTGGCTTACCTGATGAGGCTGCGGGGGCAGGGAGGAGGGCGCGGTCCGGCCGGCGAAGGAGAAGGGAGGCTGAGGAGGCTTGACGATGCGCACGGACGCCGACTCGAGGTTGCTCAGCATTTCTTGACTCTGGAAAGGTAAAAACAACGGGTGAGTCTGAGGAACGTCAAAGCTGAGGTGGACTTCATTCCCTTTTTACCACGTTCTGTTGAAATGTTCTAATGATCATCCATACTGTCACTTTCATTTAGAAACGGCCTTTGTTACATCTACCCTCGGTAAAAGTGGGAAAAACTTTTCTCACACTGGACAGTTTGTGCCTTCAAACATGGGTATTAACTAATACTAATCATGGCTGCAATCCACTTCAGGGCAACAGGGCCCCCCGATTGTGCCAACTGGTTCATGTACAGGACTAACTAGCACACCAACAATAAGCCATTAAAGATATTGGCAGTTGTGCCTCTTCATTTTCAACCATTACAATCCAAACTGTCTGCTGTGAGAAAAACATCTCGAGGAATCGGTTCCCTCAGTCTCACAAGGTTTCCTTATCAACAGCCAGTACAAAAAGGGTGATTTACAAAAATAAAAATAGACAATCACCTAAAGGACAGTACCCTCGTCTCGCTGTGGCTCCGAATGACAGCAGATGCAAACGTAAAACGATGACAAACACTGAATCCAAATTTCACAAATGACAACCAGGCGCAACCTTGCGGGTCCTCTCTCTGTTTGAATACTCCTGAACTGCAATCTTGCTTTCTTGGGGTAATTTCTGATCAGGCGATGACCCTGCACTGATGTCAGACATCTTGCAGAGATCTCGCAAGTCACTGATTTTGGATTCTCAAATGTCCACAATCGAAAGACAATAGATGGGTTTTGGCTGCTGGAAATGCGCAGCCTGATCAGTGATCACACCAAGGAGTAAGTGACCGCAGGAGTATCCCAAACGTGGGCCACTGACCGTCGTGCATCGTCATGGAATCACTGGCAACGCATCGCAACACCAAGCCATGGCACACACACACACTCACCTATAGGGGGAGCTCTACTACAGACCTCCACCATCTGCTGCAGTCCCAATGAGAATGGAAAGAGCCAAGGTAAAGAGTGATGGAACAGGTCATTTGCAGCCCTGAACTCAGCAGAGACAGCGTGAGGCCATTACACACGGACAACCTGACCATGGCATGACGCCACGTACGTCCCGCTGTACGTTTTCTGACTTGACTGTGTAGAAGAACTTACACATGTGCAGAGTTTGACACTCACTCTGTGTTTTAATATCTATCCCCTATGGACAAAGATAGTTTACATTCATATCAAGACTGAAGAAGTGTGATTTTTTTTGTTATTGAACTTTTCATGGGTTGGAAAGTTTTTAACAAGACATCCTTGTATTATTGAGTTGACATTTGTCAATGAATAATGTATGTAAGACTGTACAGAAAGATGTGACTAGCAAGGACCTGGAAACACGACGAGTCCCGACTGACATTTAGTCACAGTTTTCTGACAGAGCTCTGTCATTTCACAGGGTAAAAAAAAGCATGGTTAAGAGGTAACTGTTGTAGTAAGAAAATAAGAAAATATCCATTTTAGAGTCATTAAGCATTTTAAGTTCCTTGATTTTCTACATTTCACATCATTTCCACATAACAATGGCCAAAAAGCAGAGTTAGTTTTACTGTTAATTCTTATTTTACTGATGGTAAATTTATCAAATGTATTTTTCTAAAGCTGGGGACACACTACTAAGATTTCTTAGCCCGATTTTACCCACAATTCACAGTTTGGTAGATTCTGCACCAGTCAGCACTAGTTAGGGACGACAGGAAGTAGCGGGGACATCAAAACAACGATGGCAGTTTCAGCTTTGACAAATCATGTATCAGGAGAAGTTGTTATATGTGTGATCCTTAGCCATTCAGTCGACTCTAGTGTGTCTCCAGCTTTAGAAAGACTGTGGATGAACTAACACTTTGCATCACTCTTTGTAAACATGTGTAAAACATCATTGTTAAGGATGTTAGTGTTTGTTTTGTTGTGCAAAAGCCAGTGCACAGGATCAAAAGGAGCATAATAGAGGTGAGGGACTTACATTTGGAGGGTAGTAGGACTTTGTATTCTCCTCGTACTGCTGGTCGAGTCGTTTGTCCTATAGCATGACGCGCACATACAAAAGCACGGTCAGCATGTGTTTACTAGGGAACAAGGTGCAAGTGGAAACTGATGTCCATCGGTTTCTTACCACACAGTGAACCAGGATACTCAGTGGAATCCAGAAGACGAGAGAAAACACCACCACTGAGCCCACTATGTTGTCAGCCAGGAATTTTCCTGATTGGAGAGGGAAGGTTGGTGACAGTTGCACAGACCACCTGAATTCAAAACCAGTGTACTGCAACAGGTTTACCAAACGTGTTGATGTCCAGCTTGTCAATAAACTCCCACAACCTCTCGATGGCATCCTGCACCTGCTTCATGCACTTTCCCTGTTTGAACAGGAGAGAAGTCTTTTTCAGTATTCAGTATTTTCAAAGCTGGACAGTGTGCAGATTTACAAAAAGCAACAACATAATAATGGGAATATTAAAGATTTGATGACTCACACTCTCATCACAGAATCCTACGGTGCACGGTTTTCCCTTGCGAAGTAAAAGGAAACTGCCATTGGTCTGGACGAAGGGAGAGCAGATACCGTCCTTCCCCCTGCAGCACACTTTACAGGAGTGCTCGGTTTCTGGAAACAGGAGAAAACATTTTTATACATTTAAATAAAGATAGATAAAGCACTTTAGATGCACATATAAAAACATATCTTCAGTGGTTAGCTGTAGACTGTACATTTAATTACACTAAATTAAGTTCATCCTTTCTTTTTATTCATTTATTTCCCCCCCCGGTCTTGAGATAAATGAACTTATTTTACCATTGCAGGCACAGGACTGAAGGTTCTGCATAGCCTCACAGAAAGGGTTGCACTCTCCTTTGCGACAGCGGCCATTGTCGACACACACGGTGTCGTCTTCCGCGTTCGCAGGAGGTGGACAATCGCTGCTGTTGCCTAAGATGTGAAGGAACAGTGATGTGACGCAGTTCAAGTGGTAAGTGGTGAGGTCTTGTGTTAGACCAGCAGGTGGTGCTCACCTGTGCAGGACGATGTGTCTTTACATGTCGCGCTTATGGGCTCCTGACACCTCACCCTTGCCTGCTCAAACTTGCAATTTCTACAACAAGGGCTGTTTCTGTCGCTGTGGAGAGAAACAGGAACACGTCAGTCTCTCATTAGACACAAATATTTTCTCAGAAAACCCTACATTTGAATATGTGTTTAAACTTGTGTGAGAGCTTTTGGGCCACATACCTGCACTGCGCACTGCGTTTAAACTTGCAGGTGGATGAGCAGCAGAGGTCATCCTTTAGGTGGAGTAGCCCGGGGTCACACTCCTCCCCTTCCTCCACTCTAGAGTTCCCGCATACCTTGCTGTTCCTCTCTTTGAAGCACATTGGAGCCTTGAAACGTAGGGTCTTTCCTACGGAAATCTTGCTGCAGTTGGAGAAACGCTTCAGGCGAGAAGGAGAGGTAGACAGATGTTAGATCCTCACTGGGAGAGATTGATCTCTGTTGAGCCAGTAAGGGGAATGGTGATGAAGGAGCACTAACCATCTCACTAAAATAAAACTCACTTAAATAATTGTACGGATAAAATGTAAAACAATGGGCTGAAAGTGACGTTTTGTTGTTGTTTAGTTAGCCTTAATTTACAGCTACATCAACTGGTTCATTTGGACAAAGTCTTATTTATTTCTCAATGACATGATTTAAGATACAATTTAATCCCTTGCAGATATCTTCCAAGAGATTCCTGGTTGAGGTGCAGAACAAGTCACAACAGATAGTCAACAGAACCTTTGCAGAAGTAAAGTGCATATTTATGAACTGTTCAGGCCAGTAACAGATGAGGTGCAGTATATTTACAGTCATGTTTCACAACAATGACTCACCCTTCACCAACACTCTGCAGACTCATTTAGGGGTGGACTCTACACTTCATATTTAACTTTGCATCTTTAACTCTTGTGTGTCCGCTTCACTGATTGACAGCATAGGCTGTTACAGAGTTATTTGTCTGTTGCAATGAACAGCTTGTTGAAGTTAAAACAGAAAATCACTGTCACATGATTTTGTGATTGGTTGAAATTGTTTTTGGAAAAAAAAAGCCGGTTATGGATTCACGTGAACGCCGCTTACACTGCAGACACGCCCCCTCTATGAGAGACACACCGGCACAAATCTGGTGCAGGTACTGACAGGAGCAGCAGCAGAGTAAAAGCAACATCCTAGTCACCACAGATAATACGAGAAACCAAGTTAATGCAGTATTGAAGCTGGACTGGGGCCACAGATAGGGTGCTTTGCACATGTGATACATTTAGCATCCATAATGAGGTGGACATGTTTAAAATAAAATAACAAAAGAAACTGAAAGCAAAGTTATATTTGTCTTGTTAGCTTTGCCTTTTTGTGTTGTTTTTGATTCGAAAAATGATCTGATCCGTGACTCAAAAACCGTGACACGATCCGAACCGTGAGTTTTGTGATCCGTTGCACCCCTACAAAATATGCTGATTCAGTCTATCGGCTCCACGCGACTCAGTTTAGATGTCGTCATCTGTCACATTACTGCACTGCACAAAGGAAGTGACTTGTTTTATGTCGAGACAGATTTAGGCAACAGCATCACTGCACAAAGGAAGTGACTTGTTTTAGGCAACAGCATCACTGCACAAGCAAAGCACGGCAGCTGCAAACAGGTCTGAGTACGACTGAAAACATAAAGATGCACCAAAACCCAATCGTACAGCAATATGACCCACCCACAAGCACTCCCTCGCTCAGGTCTCGCAAGGTCATGAACTGCAGCTTCACACGCCGTATTTGATCTCAGTACCTTGTTGTTGACATGGTCTCCGCTCACAGCGATAGGGTACATGACAAATTTGCCCCCTTGGTCATCGCTGGGAGCACAGTAGGGGATGTTGTCTGGGTCGTGCTCTGCACCAAAGTTGTGTCCCAGCTCGTGTGTGGTCACCAAATCTGCTTCCTGAGTGGAAAAATGCACCAGATTTAACTCATGGTTAACATTTTGTCTGCAACACCACTAAATAATATTCAAAGTAGGCAATATTCTTCACTAAGGACTTACACATTCTCTTACGTGTAGTACTATCTGCACATATACTTTCATACAGGTTACTGTACACATACATATGTCAATATTTCTTGACAGTTCAAGTCAATGTATTGAAACTCCCATGGAGACTGTAGTGAGAAAATACCACAGGGATGACACCATTTCACATGACACCCACAAGAAAAAGGTGTGGCTGCTCTACTTACAGTCTTAACTTCACCGAGGGACATGTTGCATTACGTGCTGAGTGAAAGTTGCAGCACAAAGCAGTGTCATGTGTTTTGCCAAAGACAATGGTAGTGGCAGGAAGTGGAAACGATTACCTTTGTGAGGATGGTTTTGCCATAGTTCTTGGTGCTGGTCAAGCCTGTGTTAAGGTAACTGGGATTCTTGACAGAGTGGTGTGGGTAGTAGGCTACAGAGGGACACAATCAAATAAAGAGTTCAGTGTTTTAAAAGCTTCATTCAGATTACCAGGCTGAAGTGACTCATGTCCAGTTTTTTCAGTTGATATGACTCAGCATCAGTAAAGTGCATTTTGAATTATATTCTTAAAAGGAACTTGGCTAAAACACAACAAACTTAATCTCACTCAGACATTTTCTGCAATAGTTCCCGATTCTGAATTGGGGGTCAATAAAAGGTACATTTATCTTACTTTACTTATCTGCCGCTTTTTTTAGATGGAGAGGACTCAGAAATATGATATTTTATGTTGTTGTTAATGATGAATGTTAACCAATATTTGTGCACTTGTGTGCCGTTTTAGAGGGAAGTCAAAAGCATTCGAGTTAAATATGTCTCAGACACTGTAAAGTTGATGTTGCACTACACCTTACGTTTAGGGCAGAGGCCGCCCAGGGCCTGAGCTTTGGTGGGGGCCACATAGGCAAGTCCCAGTGTGCCCTCAGCAAAATCCTGGTAGGTGAATAGGTGAGCCAGACACACAGTAGAGGCGTTGCCAGCTATGTCCGAGCTGAATTGCTAAGGAACAGAAGCAGAACCCCTTTTAATCAACATTTGTATCCGACGACAACTACTACTCTATTTATCCACATGGTAAATGCAGTTATGGAAATATTTTTCATTTAAATGAGTCAGTAATTTTTTTTTACACTTGTATGTCTTATTATTTATTTTCATTAATGTACCTCAGCATGTTTGTAATTAATTACTAATGGCAGCTCCAGGCTGCAAAGCACTTTACACGGTTCTCTTCATTTCATGACAATTAAAACCATTGAAACCAAAAGAAACATCTACATTTCTCAATCTCCTCGACTCCTTTCCATACCTCCAGAAGTCTTTTCGCGTCCCACGCTTCTTTATCAGGAATGGGGCTGTTCTCCATGTTATAGTGGGTCCAATTTCTGGCAGTAAAGCCAGGGGGGGGCTGTGTAGGCTCCTTGTTGATGATGATCTGGTAAGCAAAGAGGTCATCTATGAACAATGTCCAGGACTTATTGCGACAGCTTTAGTTCAAAATGGATAACGGGACTTTGCATGGCTCAGTCAGAATCAGATTTTAAAAGTTTGAATTCTAAACCATATAATTTCATCACAGATACTGGAGTTAAAAAGCAGCATGTTACAACTTCTGTGTAGCACAATTAATGCATGGCTTATCACATGGAAGACAGAATGCCTCCATTCATTCTTAAATTACCCCATGAGACACAAACAAAGGCTTTCAGTTCATCCTAAAAAAAATTGCTGCTCTCAAACTCCCCATATACTTCTCAGCTTGACTTTTCAGATCAACTAGATCCAAGTAAAACAAAGCCACTGTGCTGTTGAAAGTGCTACACATTGATCCACAAATACGACTATCAAACTATCAAAATGGAGTACAAAACACACACCTGATTGATCTGGACCCCATAGCCTTTAAACTCATCATCCCATGTTGTGTTTCTATAAATGTCATCAACTCGATCAATCAGCTCAATCTGAAACGAAATAATAAAACAAAAAATATTACCACTTTACCCCAGTCCCATTCAATGTAATAGTGCATTAGGTTTGTAAACAGGATCATAAAGTCAGACCAGGTAGTTGAGAGTGACGCTTTCTTGTCCTCGGCCCATGTGTCTAAAGAAGCGGTAATCTGCAACCAGCAGCAGAGGGCAAGTATTCTTCTTGTGATCGTGGGCATGTCTTTTCTCTCTGTGGTGGTACTCTATAAGAAAGATACAGATCATTTATAGGAAAAAAAGATCACATTCAGAAAAACCAAGGGGGGGAAAAAAAGAATATACAATCATTCAGTTATTTTGTAACATTCTAGGCTAATTTGACATAAAGGTGGATAAATAAGGAAAGCAAAATGTAAAAAAAAATGAGGCCATGCTCT
This sequence comes from Solea solea, assembly GCF_958295425.1. Classification (NCBI taxonomy): domain Eukaryota; kingdom Metazoa; phylum Chordata; class Actinopteri; order Pleuronectiformes; family Soleidae; genus Solea; species Solea solea. The sequence goes on along the minus strand of NC_081151.1, from coordinate 19,858,710 downwards.
AGTATCCCATTGTTAATTGCCCTCCTTTTCACATTTAGCAACACGTCTTCTTTTATATGCCTGTGAACTGATTAAGCTCTGCCTCTGTTTCTTGGAGCCAGAGTTAAACAGCCATTTATCGTGGAAGTGGATGCCTGGGTGCATAAAAAGAGGTGTAAATGGAGGTGTTTAACTGTTGTTTAGGTTCTTTTTTTCCAGCTAAAGCAGCAGTTTTCAGGGGAAACTCAATGCTCTTCACTTCCATCAAATCTGTTACCACAACTCACATACATAGAGTAATGCACACTAACAATACCGAGTTTTAACCGTGTGGACGTTTTGTTTAGTGTTGCAAGCAATGTGTATCTTGCTCATTTGGTTAAACCAATAAGCCAAAACCTGCAAGACATTCTGTTAAAAATAAATCCAACAACAATTCCTAGCATTTTACAAGCTGTTAGTCAACATCTGCTATATCACCAGAGAAATTCTAGAAGTCTAAGAAATGTCTGTTCTGTATTCCTAAAGCAAATGTATTACAAGGAGTAGTTGATTACAACAAAACTAAACTGACCGTCATTTATTTTAAGCAAAAATGTCAAATTCTATATTTTCTTCTTTACAAATTGTGTGGTTCCATTGCATCTCTTGTGTCTAATATGACACTATAATTGAGGATTTGAACTGATGGTCAAACAAGACACCTGAAAGACATCTGATTTGGCTTAGGGAATTTGTAACTGAGAGATACTGCGAGTCCAAAGCCCCAATTGTAGCATCAATATTAAAACTCCAAAATACGTTGATGATTGCACATACTCATAAACTGTACAACTCCTTTTAAATTCACCCATGAATTCTAGAGATGTCTCAAAACTACATCCTTGGAGTAAACAGTTGAAGAATAAAAGGACATGAAGACATTCAATTGAAGCATTACATGCTTCTGTGGAAATGAATCCTTGTTCAGAAGTGTGGGTGGACAATGTGCATTTCTCTGGCAGTGGGAGACGGATGACAGTTCTAGTGTCATGTCGTTAGCAAACAATTCATTCTTTTAAAAGAATCGTTCAGGTGGACGAACTGAACTGAATCACTTCCTGAACGAACATGAGTCAACCCTGCATGAGTCAGTCACTGAATCAGCATATTCCCGTGTGTCCCCACCCACAAGCGAGTGAAGGAGAAACGGCGACAGCAGAGGCTGCAGTGAATTCAAGTGATTCATTCACTGAATAAACTGTGAATGAAACAGTGAACGCAGCCTACCAGTACACTGAACATGTGCCCTGAGTGATATTCAGCGACTTAAACCATCAGAATCAGCCCCAGCAAATCCGAGAACAATGCCGAACTGTAGATCAGTTAAAACGACTTAAAAATCCTGAAAACAATGCGTTAATCTCCAACAAATCTTATAATTTAGCAGCAGAATTGGACAGCAGCACTCACCAATTTTCTCCTCCACCTCCTGCCCATCCAAATCCCTGCTGGCAGCCTGGGGCATGTCCTCCGCATGGATGTAACCACACATTTTTGGGGAGGTGATGCGACTCAGATTCTTGATATCGTCAGAGCGATAAACCAGCAACCTGCCATCGGTTGGGGAATCAACAAACCTCCATAGGGGCTAAATGAAAGACAGGAGTATTAGTGAGGAGGGTCATGAGATTGGAAGAGATCATGTCCATACAGTGTCTGAAATATTGAGATAATGTGGAAAAATGTGGCTTGTCGAAAGTCTAACAGAATAAAAGATTTTCTTCTCATTCTTCTCTGCCTTGAAATACAGAAACAATGATTTTGATGCCTCTTCTAACCTCTACATTGTACTCTGCCTCGTCGGTCAGAATATGAGCAGAAAACTCATCTCCGTCTATGTGTGCCTGCACACGAGAATTCTCCTCTCCTGCAAACACAAAACAAATAACATTACAATTATTGTAATACTTACTCTGCATTTATTAAATCCCATCTATTAAGTAGAGGTGCAAACACACAGAACTATACCGCATTTTCATCTGTCCAATATTGGTTTGAGCTGATATTCAGTAAATAGCGCATCATTTCTCAGATTGAAAACGTAAAATGTTTTTACCCTTAACCCTATAACATAAAAAAAAAAACTTAACGGTTAATTCCTAAATGTGTAAAGTTTCCACTTACCAACCACATGTCCTGTGAAATAGTTCTGAAGCTGTACGTCAAAGTTCTCCTCCCTCCCGTGTTTGTCAAGAAACACAGCTTGGAAGTTGTTGGTGAAAATGTCTGTGTTGGTGGTCAAGTAAAGCTTAAAATTCCTGCAGTCGAAAAAGGAAAATGAAAACATATATTAAAACATAAAGAATTTTATTGGATTTTTTTTTGGCTCACAATCAACAAAAGCAGTGACATGACACTCCCTACATTTCATCACATATTTACATCTGATCAAGATCTTTTTTAGGTTTTTCCGAGTTGTTCTATTTATACTGACAGAAAGGTGATGCCCACTTAGTATGAGTAAGGGATGGAGGATGAAGCTCCACAGTCACTGTTCTTGAAATAATCACCCCAATGATCAACCAAGGCTAACATTGATCTTCAGCAGCTTGAGTCATTAAGATCAATTTGATATCTACCATTAGTGATAACTTATAATTGTGCCTGGTACACTTAATTCAGGACAGCCCAGGAGGAAAGGAATTGACATGAAGGAAGGGCCCCTGAGCAGCAGGCACAGATGAGTGCTGCCCACTGCTCCTGTGCTTGGCTTGTGGTGTCGGAGCCAGCATTGAGTTAATTTAGTTTAGAGTTAGTTTAAATGGTTAATGCAGGATTACTTTAATGCGTGACTAGTGTAATGTGTGATCAGTTAAAGTACCGTAGTTAACCGGAAAATATTCTTATAAAGTAAAGGAATATGCTATTGTACCTTTGACAGCTACACCCTTTGATACCTTTGACAGCTATGATAGAGGCATCGGAAGATATGTAGTGGTCGTGCGGTACTAGGTTTGGTGTAAAAATGTTTATTAACCGTTTTGTTACTGTTAAATCTATAAAGCATCATTCACAACCTGGAACATCAAGGGATATGTGTTGTTGATCGGAGAGAAGATTGAATATATGTGGATGGAAATGTAACCTGGATGCAGAACAAGTGGAAATAAAAGTGCAAACCCTTTACATGAGTCCTCCTTGGCTTGTTGATTGGGGAATTGAAACAATACATACAGTCAAGCCCATAGAAACCTGCCTACAGCTAACGACTTTGGGTGGCTTTGGAAATAAGTTTACGATTGCCACTACAGATGGGTTAACTTCACCATCCCTATTGGTGTGTGCAAAAATAACGAATTCTACTTTTAGTACCTGTGCAGGGCTCTGAAGCTCACCAGGCGCTCCAGGTGGGACTGGGTGTGGACGTCCCTTTTTCTGACAGAGTGAAGCTGGAGGCCCGACAGTGGCAGAACCTCATAGTCTGACAGGACCGAGCTAAGATCATCTGGGAGACACACGAGTAGAAACAGCAGGCGTTAACAAAAAAAGTGTCACCCCGACCTGGAGCTCCCCACATAATGTATGGATTTAATTACCAGCTAGCAAATACGTGACAACTAAACATTTACTAGTAATACATTCGACAACACACTACTGAAATAGACAGAAGTCTAAACAAATAATATCAATATGTATACTTTGTTGTTTTGTTTCCTTAATCGGCACATTATTTCCGTTGAAGCTGATGTTAGCTCAGTGTGCTAAGTTACTTACCGAACTCCGGGTTTCCATCGTGACTATCGTCTCTGGTAACTCTTGGGTTAATGGCACAGTTGACCCAGTAGGGCGCCAGAAAAGTAATTAATATTATGGCCCTCATTTTTAGAATGCCCAGACAACTACTATAGCGCCGTCATTGTCCCAGCTTATTTAGGTTTGACAAGACCGCTAACGTTAGCTTAGCTACCCGGAAGTGCGCCGATTGTAAAACATCCGGTTTCAGGCAGTACAACGACCGTCAATCCGACACGGTTTAATTCATAGACATAGATAAACAAATGTAGCTTTTGTAACACGGAACCAGAATCTCTTACACATGTATTATTTATTTACAATTGTGGCCTCATCTGACAAACCATATATTGTGTAATACCCCACAAAAAGTTTGAAATTAGTTGCAAATATATATATATATATATATATATATATATATATATATATATATATACATATATATGTACAAAGAATTTATATTTTTTGTAAATCTGTTAATCTTGTATGGCAAATTTCATATATATAAATAAATAAATATAGGGTGACACAGATCCATTGTCTTTCTTAATTCAGGGAGTGGGAGAAAAATCTGTGTAAATATCATAATTATAATTATTATTATTATAATCATAATTATTCTCTTTATGAAGGATTAATGCATTGGTTTTTTTTATCTATTCTTTATACATATATATGTATATTCAAATAAACACAAACACAACTCCATAATTTGCCCGTTCTTCTCTATTCCTTTGTGTGTGGTTTATTTTCAGTCCTCATTCTCTTGAATAAATATACATTTCAGGAGAGCTGAATGAAGAAATAAACATAAATAACAGTACCTAATTTATTGTAAGTAGATGATAAAAGTAGCCAGAGCCCCAAATTTAAAACAAACCAATCACTACTATCAAATAAATCAGGCTCCATCTTACATTTTTTATGTATGTATATATGTATATATATATATATATACATATATATATACACACATATATGTATGTATATATATACATACACATACATATATATATATATATATACAAAAAAAATCATTTTAAACTAGTAGTAATAATTAAGAAGCAACTTGTCCATGTTAGATTATATTGGATTGACATTTATTCCAAAGCCTAAATAATATGTAACAAAAATAACTGTAGCAGTTAAACAGCAGAGTAACAATGGAATAAATTCTCCATAAGGGAACTTGATCTGGTTTTGTGGTCTAAATTCCATGATCTTGACCTATGGGTAAACTACTGGTAATTTATAATTCATTGTATGAAACAAGGCTTTAGTATAATTACTAATTATAAATATTATAAGTGTTTTCCTCCAGTGTAAATATAATTTACCTGCCATTTCCAAACAAGTCATTGTATTTGCAAAAGCCATGTTCTGTGAAAGTACGCCGTACATTTATTATATGGTCATTTCCATCCACATACAGGACAGATTAGCAGTATCATATGGACCAACTGAGGAAATTCCTAAATTAATAAAACCCTCATCTTTGTCTATAGCACGTTTGACAACAGATACAAGACATTTAAAAATATTGACACACATCCATTATGCAAGTATAAAGAAACCAAAGACAATCTTAGACATGGTTTATAAAATGTTTTATTCATGTTAACATAGTTCTCCGACAGACAGATATGCTTCACTAATAGAATGGCATCATAACAAGGGCAGAATGCGAGGATTTCACAAATGGACACTACCTTAGGTCTACTATAGTATTGTCGCCAGCATGAAAAGTGCACTGGCATTCCCTGCAGTATGAAAATTATATTGATTATAGTTGGACTTCAGCTGCTGTGACTGTACCATGTAACTGTAGAGACAGACGCACTAAAAGAAAAAAAGCGCTAAACATTTCTCATAGGGAGGAGTGAACAAACGTTCTCAATTGATGGGACTTACATTTTCTTCAGTTCTAAATAGAGCTAGAGTGGAGCTAAATAGTCCAACATCATTGGCAAGCCATCAATCATTTTCCTCCAACTGAAACAGCAAAAATGGGATGGCCAGGACAGGCACAAACCAGAGGAATGGAGTTTTGTGTTTTGTTTGAGTAGGACAATAGGGAATGACAGATGTGTAAAACTTTTTTTTTTTCCTTAAATTTTAGAGATGACACCAACACAGGACTTGTTATTTAGTTCTCATTCTCGCCACCCTCTCCACCTTCGCCAGCCTCTCCAGCCTCTCCACCATCTCCGCCCTCGGACTCCTCCTGATGAGTATGTTCTGATGTCCATAACTGGGGAGAAAAGAAACGAAGATATTTAGAACAGTCAACTATGCACCCTCTACCACCATCTGATGATGTATATACCTATAGAGCTCTGGACGTTGCACGTTTCTATGAATTGCCACCATGGCAGCCTACGATGCAGCAAAAATGAACAAGACTGGTGCTGGATTCAACCTGTTAAGAGTTCACTGCGCACTTAAAATCGCCGGAGATCGGATGATATATATATATCGCAAAACTTGACAGACTGAATATATCTGATCCTTATAATGCCCCTTGGTGTGCTTTTGGAGAGGGAACATTATTCCAGACCTGCAGTACTGTGACATCTTCAACTTCCTGATTAACTTCCATTTATCTTAACCGGGGGCCTGGAGGGAGAAACAAATGGACTCAATCTGGCTTTGTGACATTCAACCCTGGAGTCTACCGGCTAAAGTTAGTGTTGTTGTCATTCGATAACATCAACATTAGCAACGAGCACAGCAATGTAAATAATTGCTGCGCAGACTAGCTCTTGGTAAATCTCGTGCAAGACCGGTATGTTCCAAGAGTTAATGACAAAATCTGTTGCTTGCGTTTGTTCCCATCGCTAGGTCTTCTGCTTGCTGTGAACACGTTTCATAGCAGCACCCTCGCCGTCTCCCTGGGGATCCAGTAAAATGCTCTCCCATTAGCCCATCTCTGATAGTTATAGCATCCCAGGGCACAACAGCCATCTACAATCTTTACTTAGATGATGAAAACAGCTGGTGAAGAGACAAATTTTCCTACATATTGCCCGATTTTTGTGTCACTTATACGTGCTTGTAAATACTGGACGAGTTGCAACTCATTTTAGTCATTAAGACAAATCACTAGACAGATAAACAATTGAATTCCACTTTATGGTTAGCAGCTAATAAATGTATGCAACTCTTTTTTTTAGTTATTTGACAACCATTACACTTTAGACAGTGTTGAGACAGCTTTGCCTTACATGCCTGCTTATGGGGGGGGGGGGAAGTACCTAAAGTATGCACTTTGACCCACATTGTACCACTTAAAACACACTGAGCATTATCTTGTACAAGTCTGAAACAAAGACAGATGGTGACGAGCCAAATGTTGTTCCACAGTAATGATCATTTACATGCCATAGTGAAGTAGAATACTCACAGTCAGGTTGTCTCGCAGGAGCTGCATGATAAGAGTGCTGTCTTTGTAGGACTCCTCACTTAATGTGTCAAGCTGTGTAATGGCGTCATCGAATGCCTATAAACAAAAAAAAAAGGATACCAATTACACATTGCATGTACAGACAACAGAGTGTTTGAGGCATTTTTAAGAAAATGCTGCTGACCTGTTTAGCCAAGTTGCAGGCTTCTTCTTGGCAGTCTTTGATCTCATAGTGGAAGACAGAGAAGTTGAGAGCCAAGCCCAAGCGGATGGGATTTGTGGCCGCCATCTCTGTCTTGCTTTTATCAAGTGCTTCCTGGTATGCAACCATTGACTTCTCGGTATAGTCTGAAGTAGCAGGAAGGAATCAATGATTATAATGATTAGTTTCATTCAAGGTTAAAATCCAAATTTACGGCCATCTTATTTTAAATACAGTTTAATTTGAGCAGAATGTGTTTGAGTATATGTCTTAACAGGTTTTCAATATTACATACATGTGTATTGAAAGTAACAGCAAATTATATCTTCACATTGAGCCAACAAAATAACCCATTTGGCAGAGAAACCTATGAACATTTGCTTGCTGCAAATTAATACTTCCCTTACCAGTGGCTCAAGCACAATAGTGACAACTAGAGATTAAACTATGACCCAATATCCCTGTTAACCATGGTTTAAAACCTCAGCTCGGCTCACACCAAGTATTTTTTCCTGAACAACAACAACAACAACAACAACAACAACTGCATCTCAATCTCATTTGAGATTGGTACGGATCTGGAAATGGTGTAGTCATCAAATCCCACCTCCAAGATACAAATGCCCCTGTACTCTAGTGGACAGACCTACAACAAAACAGATCAATGATCCAGAGGCCGGCTGCTGTGCGGTGGCTGCCATGTTTGATGTATCCAAAAGCTGCGAGACGTTGCTTCTGTCATTATGTTAAGCCCGCCTCTAGCACACGAGGAGGAAAAAAACCCAAACACATTTGTGAGTAGTTTCCTTTTTCTGAGATTTCATAGTTGGCCAAAACGGCGTCTTTCCCAGACATGTCTGCAGTGCATAACCAAATCCCTGACAGATTTGACTGGGTTCACACAGGGTAAACTGTCGCAGAGTGAGGAAAATTTTAAAAAGTCACTGAAGGCACAACCGACAGACTGCAGGCAGAATTATCTGATGAGAGGATATTGCACACTGCAATAAAACCATTTCATTTTCTGCGGTCAAAGTTCCGTTACCACGGCGGCCCTCTCTGATACTCCAACTTTGTTCAAAACTTTGCACTGTTAATGCTTGTTGCCCCCTGACATTAAATAATGGCTACATCAGCTAAGCAATTGCGGAGAGACCAAGCACTCCAGTCTTGCTTCTACCCAATAAAACAACTCACTGGTATCACTGGGATTCCAAGAATGATCAGTGGGTCATTTAAGAAGACTGGTATCCAAGAAAAACTAAAGCTAACAAGTGTCCAAGACCTCCAAATTTATAGCCACATTTCTAAGATAATCCAGCTGCACGCCATCAAGTGAAGGGACCACAGTCACAAAACAAGTCACAAAACAAGTCACTTGCAGTCAATGTAACAAAAGTGAGTTAAGAGCGTTTTTTCTTTTCATCACAATATAAAAGAGAAAAAGTATTGCATCTAATGCTATGCAATAAAGATGTTCATGTACCCAGGAGTCTCTCATCTGGAGATTGCAAACAGGTTCATCATATCTGAATGAGGGAACTACATGGATTGATAATTCACCTGATGAATGCACTTCAACTGTTTTCATTTTAGGTGCACAGCACAAAATGATTCAACGTGCCACCTTTAGTGTCCAATTTTACAGGTTGCTTTTTTTGTTATTTCCCCATAGAGATGCATACTTTATTGTAAACAATAGGTGTAGGTAAATGTTTGTCTTCATTAGCACAAACGGTGTGTATAGACACAAGCACACACATTACATGGCTTTGCCGATTAGAACAGCCCGTAAAATCCTGACAACTTCATAGTGATTATACGGTGTGTGTATAGGGCAACATACAAACACACAATAAACCACATTAATGACAAGACAGACTCTATTCAATTATTACTAGCCAGCTGTTGAAATTATGAAACTATACTATATAATACTACTAGTAACCATGACCGACCTGTCCAAAGGATAGCCCATGTTTCGCACTATGTAACAGTTCCAACATTACATCCAACGTTCACTATAATATCAAGCTTTCGGCTTAGCAGTTAAGGTTCCAATTTACACAGTATACACAAAGAAACATATCAATGAGCAAAAACAAAAAAACAGCATAGCTCGAAACTTAAAATGTTGGGTCGAGTAGATATGTAAACTCACCGGCTCTGTCAGCATCAACGGCAACTTCAGCAAGGTATCTGTAGTAATCCCCCTTCATCTTTAGATAGAAGACTTTGCTCTCAGGAGTTTTGGAATGTGAAATTAAATAATCATCCAGGAGTTTCTGTGGAGACAAAAATATGATACATTGTAACCTTGTACTGTGATAGCATTAGCAGTCTGTGTTTTTGCATAAAATATGATCTAGTAATACATTTAAATTCATGTTTAATCCACTACTGCTCGTAATAAGAATTATTAATTACGCAGTTACTTTACAATTGTAACAAATAACAGGGAAACACTGCACCCCTGATATTACAGTTGGTGCACACATGTAAGGAGAATGAGTGGTCACACACACTACTTGGACTAAATTCCAAGATAATAGATAGTGTTGAATTTTATCTTTTTGATTAATTTTCAAAACTTAGTTGAGGGGTGTCGCAATGTAAGCATGAGGCTAAAACATACCAAAATATAAAACCAAGTATCCTAATATATCCATAACACACTGTGGGTGTAGTTCACCAATTACACTTAGCTTGTTTAAATGCGTACTTTTGATATGCACATTAAAACTCCAGAATGAAATCACAATATTCAGAAAAAAGGTCATAACATTTTTATGCTAGAGGGAGGCTGGCATATGGGATACTGTTTCAACTGATAAGATGTCTAGAAATATCTAGACACTCCTGCTTCTGCATTTTTATTTGCTGCAAAAATAGCGTACAAGAGGACGAACCCTGACATTCCTCTACTTAATGAGAAGCAAATATTACTACAATAATGCATTGAAGCAGCAACAAACAAAATCAACAGCTATTGGTGCCCTTTCACGCAGAAGGATCCTGAACTATCTAAAAGTACAAGCCCCCTGGAAACAAACCAGTTTGTAGACTAACTAAAACACAGTTGAGTCCATCTTTCCTACTACACCATTTAAAAAAAATCAGGACAGTCAGGACAGATGTCGATACCAAATCACCAAGGGAAATTCCTTCACTGATAGTCCTACACTCTGAAGCTCTGAACTAAATACAACATCTGTAAGATTAAATTACCAACATTTAACATTTGCTTTCCTACTAACAATGGCCTTGTGCAAATTATAAATACTGGTCCCTGTAGAGATCATAATTGTTTGAAATATAAATAGGATTTAATATACATATATATAAAACCTTTGTCAAATCAAGTATGCGCATCACTGAGTACTCTGCCATACCAGATCAGTCAAGGCCTGGGTTAACAACAAAACTGCTCCGCTGACAAAAATAAAAAAAGAGGGGAGAGGGAAGGTATGTTAAGAGGCAGTGAGACAAAAGGAAGGGTAGGAGTGTGGAGGTAAGAGTACAGACTTAACATGTAGGGACTACAACTGGTAAAGGGAGAGGGGGCTGGCTAGTGGTAGTGTTCTACCGTGTTTTCGACAAGACAAAGAAATGGGGTAGGGGTGAAAATTAAAGGTGCGATATTGAATGTTGTCCATGCTTAAGGATGGAGGGAAATGGCTGTAGTCAATACATATTTCAGGAAGATGGAGGAGCATAGGGTGCTCACAGGTAGACTTCACACAGTGCAAAAGATGCAATCTGAAGGAGACATGAGATGCCAGGGGAGACTGTGGCTAGGCAGCATTGGATGGTAGTCTGTAGGATGACTTTGGAAACCAAGAAGGGGGAGAGAGTGAAGGTGGAGCTAAGGATTAAATGGTGGAAGCTGAAAAAGGAAGTGGTGTGCAGAGTTTAGGGAGGAGTTGTGACAGGTTATGAGAGTTGGTAAAGCGCTACCAGATACAGTCAAGGTGTTTGGTGTACCCCTAAACAGAGGAAAGAGGATAAGGAAACTTGGTGGTGCAACAAGGAGTACAGGAGAGTATCTAAAGGAAGAGGATGACAAAGAAAAAAGTTGGAGGCACGCAGCAAAGAGAAGTGGCAAAGGCTTATAACAAGCTGTATGAGAGGCTGGACACCAAGGAGAGAAGGACTTGTATCAATTGGCTAAATAGGGAGACGGCAGTGGAGAGGATATGCAGCAAGCTAAAGTGATTACGGACAAGGACAGAAATGTTCTAACAAGTGAACACAATGAAGATGGAAGGATTATTTTGAGGAGCTGATGAATGAGGAAAATGAGATAGAGTGAGGGGAGACGGTGCCTGAGGAAGTACAGCGGATTTGTAATAAGGAGGAAGTGAGGACAGCCATGAAGAGGATGAAGAGTGGGAAGGAAATCGGTCCAGGTGACATACATGTGGAGGTATGGAGAGGCACGGAGAGGCACAGGAGAGTGAGAAAAGGTCTGAGGATTGGAAGTGTAGCTGTTCTGATTTTCAAGGACAAAAGGTTCAGAGCTGTATTACTTGCTTTGAGAGCGCTGGTGGAGAAATATAGAGGGAGTTGCACTGTGTCTTTGTGGATCGAATGAAAGCCTATGTATGATTGGGTGCCAAGAGAGGAACAGTGGTATGGTAGGAGGAAGTCAGGAATCAAAGAAGTATGCGAGGGTGTTGCAGGATATGTATGAGGACAGTGAGACAGTGGTGAGATGCTGCCACAGATGCTCAGAGGTTTTAACCAGAAGTCTTTTTTCTGCCGAGGTCTCCTACTTGCCAAAAAAAAAAGCTAACAAGGCCTCATTAATAAATATGATTAAAACACTAGAAGTACAAAGTGGATACAGTATTATAGCAACAAAATAAAAATACAACAGTGTAATATAGTATATGGTGTCCCACCAGGACAATGACTGATTTGACACTTAATTGATTTGTTATAAAACTTCAGATGTCAGTTCTGTTAAATGAGGTGCATATACTAAATCCACTCACCGGACATCCTGTCTGGTTTATGAGGAAACCAAACATGCCCATGCTTGTGCTGCATTGCAACAAGACCTGCTTTTTCCTGAGATAAGTCTGGTTTCACAAACTGCTGTGCAGGAAACCAACCAAGATGGCCACATTAGCAGCTTACTTGTCGTCTGCAGTCCCTGCTCTTCTGCCTCTGAGTCAACAAGTTCAGGCATGAAGACCAACCCACTCGGCTCTACTGACAAACTTTCAGTCAACACTCAGACACTGAAAGCCGAGTTGCAGTCATGCAAGAGCACCACCACGCCCATGGGAAAAAATGACTGGCCCAAGGATAAGGCTGTGTGATGCAGCCATAGAGAACACAATTACATTTATCATATCAGTAGATGGATATCTAAAAAAAAGTCAAATTAGTCTTTAGAGACTTGTACCTTGATGTACAACGTTTAAAACTATGCATTATACCTTTCAACACATTTTGCAGCACTATTAATGATATCGATATATAATTCAAGACTATTGCAACAATTACCATTATTGTTTCATCATGAATCTAGCAGGAGCAAAGCATTTAATGACAGCAGTATTGGGGGAAGCATTTAGTGCTTTTGCATTAGAGGTAAAATCGTCTTCTCACACCTGGTATACGTCAGTGAAAGTTAGCTTTGAAATGCAGATAGTAATGTCTAACAAATTGAACCATCAAGCATGGTTTAAAGGACTACGCAGGTGGTGTCACTTTTGGTAAACTGCACAAATTGGGCTTTGGAGTCATCCATGCATATGAAATCCATGCATATAAAATCTTGCTTGCATTACACTTCTATTACCCCAATGGGACTGCATAGACAAAGAGCATAATACTGCTTCACAGAAAACAGGGTGTACCAGTTATCTTTCCTGTGTGTGGCTTCAGTTTCTCCACCCATTCAGACACACCTTGCTGTCAGTGAACACCCTAGCAGGGTTCCAAGCCTTTTGTTCTACACACAGATTCCCATTAGGCAGGCATGGTGGGAGGACCACACAATACTTCATTGTCCTTTTGGGTAAAGAGGCCTTTTTTAAACACCAGAGGGCCTCACAGAAAACAGGGAAGATGCCATTTTTAAAACATTCCTGACCCGTGTGTACATGTACATGAAAAGTAAAGACTTTTTAAAATGTCAGCACAGATAACATTTCAATTGTGTGAATAGGTTTTCTTCCCCTTTTACTAATATTCCTGAAGAAAGGCTATACTAGAAAACATTTTAACATGACAAATTTTTCTTTTCTTGACTAAAGACCTATAGAAACTACAATGTTCATCATCACCAACACAGCTGAAAAATAAGTTGTTCTGCCTTGCCAGGGAGGTGGTTCTCGTTATACATTAAAAATCCATCAGCCATCCATAAGACAATATGAAAAATTCTTACCATGCTTTTCCTGACCAAAATAGCAATTTACTACGTTATTGCAACAAGAATGGAATGACTGGACAGATGAAAGCTCCCCCTTGTGGCACTTCAAAATAAATCACGCAGACTACATCTGGGCAAGCAAGCAAGTCACTCCCGAGAAATGTTAATGATTTTATCAGTCAATGACAATCACCAGCTTTTTACCGTGGTGTACAATATCCTAGATCAATCCACCCCTGAAAGCCATGCAGCAGATTAAAAAAAAACCCAAATAAATTAATAGTAAAAAAAAATTATACTTTACCAAAACGATTTCGCAGGTGCTTTTTAGTTCCTGTTCCACTGTCTCCTTATACTTAGCGACCAACTTCCCCTTCGAATCGTTCTTCCCTGCACTGGACAACACCCTCCATGCAGACCGCCTCGCCCCAACCACATTTTTATAGGCGACGGACAGCAGGTTCCTATCCTCGTCTGATAGAACTTGGCCCGACTCCGTATACTGCTTCATGTAACTCGCCATGTCCTCGTAGCGCTCGGTCTGCTCCGCCAGCTTGGCCATTTGAACAAGTTCGGATCTCTCCATAGTTTGCGGTTTTTTGGAGGGAGTGAGATGGCACAGATCCGGGCTTCGTTAACAGTCGACGACTGCTCGGATAGGACAGTGTGCAGCAAAAGCTCGGTTCTTCAGGGCACCACCGTAAGAGCTGCGAAGAGAGGTTAAAATGATCAGATGTGGAACTCAACAGCAAAATAAAAATGTACAATAGAGGTAAAGAACACACGTCCGCGGGGTATTCGCTTTTAAGTGCGAGTCCTTGAGTAAAAGGCAATTACCCAAATACTTCAAAGAGAGAGAAAATCCGCGTTCAAACACTCGCATTGCCAATATTGCCAACCCCGCTTCGACTACCTCTAGTGTAAAGAATGTCTCACACCATGTCGAGTCAAACAACGATCCGAGGTTTGCTACGAGCACTGAAGGGAGACATTTGATGGCACACACCCGCCACAAAGCTGTCTGGTGGGTGCAGCTAGCGAGTTAGCTGTAGCCAGCAGGCTTTGGCCACTCCTTTCAGTAAAAAAAAAAAATGTCTCGTTGCCGTTAGTCGCACTAAACCTTGGATTGGCTGCAGTCCGTGACCTTTAACGGTTGTCTTGTGACAACACACGACACAGACGACGAAGAAAACGAGAGTGTACTTACGGTTTGTGGCTAAATGAGGGACAAGTTTGCTCGTAATACTGGTCCGATTTGACAGACTCGTCAGGAAGGCGAGGGGAACGGCCGCAGCAGCAAGAGTCCTACTGTGCTTGCTAAAAAGGGGGTGGGTCATAAGGACGTCGACTCCCCAATCATAATTCGGTTCCGCACTTGATTGATAGAAGCTCGTCGCCGTGTGAACCAGTAGTTGTTTAGCGCGGGGGAGAGAGGCGGGCCTTCACGGGTAGTTTGATAGACCGGAACGCGGCAGCGGCTGAGGCCGCGGGGTTTCCTCCAATAAGAACAAGGAAAGAAGACGTCATCGCATCGCCATGGAGATGTTCCTCCAATCATTCTGCGCTTTCACACGTTGAAGGCTGTGTCGGCGGGTGTGGCACCCTTTACCTCCAACTTTTTTTTTTATCCCCTGATATTTTGGGTCAGTAAATCCCATTAAAACACAACACAACAGAACTGACTTGCTTACATGTACTGACTGGCTGTGGGCAATAGCTCAAACATGATGCAGCTATTTTGTCTCAGGAGTTCGGTTTCCATTGAAATACGCAAAACCATCCATCCACCTTCTACTGCTTTATCCTCCTATTGGGGGGGGGGGGGGCACTGTGCCAATCTCAGCTGACATAGGGTGATAGGCAGTGTACAACCTGGATAGATCGCCAGTCCATCACAGGGCCACATATAGAGACAAACGACCATCCTCTCTAACACTCACCTACAGTCAATTTAGAGTGTCCACTTTACCTAATCCCAATATTGCATATTATACCCAGGTCTTCTTGCTGCAAAGGCAAGAGTACAAAACTAAACATCGCAATAAAAAATTGGTAATGGAAACAAAGAAGGTTTTTAAAGGAGATTTAACCCTCTTATGGCCATCATGATAATCAGGCTGCTTGGAGTGAAAGTTATCTTTTTCCAAGACTACTTTCACTGCGTCCTGCAAGCGATGCATTAACGACTGGTCGATGCCAGCTGAGAGATTATAAAAACGTGGATTACCCTCTCCAGATCTTTTGGGGGACGGTATGTTAGATGTTAGATGTTAGAGGGAAAAGGGGCCAAGAAGACCACAGGGACAACTGTAATGTCATTGTTAGATTTCCAGTAGTACCTGTTTTTAAAGCAGTATAGTTACATTTCTTGAGCATTTCTGATGCACAGCAGGTTTTCCCGGTGTTGGACAGTAATGTCATTGGAAAAAAGTCGTGACAATCGTCATTGTGTGTAGAAGTTGTTACGATCTCACCATGAGACGTCACTAATTCTTACACGCTGGACCTGTGGCGTGACTTTAATCTCTTTTACTGATCAATTAGTGCAGTGTTTCCCAACCCTGATCCTCAGGGATCCGTGTTTTGGATGTTGCCCTGCTCCATCACACCTGATTCAAATGGTCAGCTCGTCATCAAACTCTGCGGAAGCCTGATAAAGAGCTGTTCATCGGAATCAGGTGTGTTGGAGCAGGGCAACATCTAAAACATGCAGGGCAGTGTTCCCTGAGGACCAGGGTTGGGAACGCTGAACTACAGGCTACATCTCCCTGAGCATTTGTGAGGCTCAAACACAGCAGCTCTTCATGATGCTTTTTTCTCCCTAATTTATTAGATAACAGTAGGCATGGAGAAGTTGAAAAGAATGAAGAGACCTATTTACAAGACCTGCTCAATTAAAATCACAACGTTTTGTTTTTAAGAGTAAAACTTAAGGTCATTTCCTTGCAAATATGTGCATTGAACACATCAGTTGGTACATAGTTTATAGTTGCTCGCCTCGTACGTCAGACAGGGTAAAATATCAGCGGTTCTTTCTTACATAATCCTAAACTCTCTCGGTGACCTTTGAGCTCACTTGATACCCTCGATGCTTTAACTCTGAGTCACAGAGGAGGACAGAGTGATTAGCTGCTGAGGTCATGAAAAGGCTTGGGGCTTACACAATGGGTAGAAAAATAGGTCCAAACTGTGTTTCGTAGCTGAAACTATCACACAGGGCCCATGTGTAATGTTTTTTGGACCTAACCATCAATCGTTCTGGTTGGTTGTCTCTCTGTTGTGTCACGCAGCAGGTCAGATGTTTCATTTACATGACGCTCTCAGGGGTGTGGTCTACATTTGCTCTACCCTGACACAGCAAATTATTGGCGGCCTCTCCCCTGTGATGGACTGGTGACCTGTCCAGGGTGTAACCTGCCTTTTGCCCTATGTCAGCTGAGATTGGCATCAGCGCCACCCCCCCGCCCCCCCGCCCCCCCTCATATGAAGGATAAAGCGGTAGAAGGTTGATGAGTGAGCGTGGTGGCCTCTCTCTAGGGTCACGTAAGGGTATGCAAGAGGGGTGCTTCTTCAGGTTCCTGACTCACCGGTGGATAAGGTTGTTAGGTTAGTTTCTCCTTGACTCAGGTGAAACTAACAGCCTGAAACTGGGTCGGGGGGTGAATGACCTACATTGTTTAACTTCATGACTCCCTGGACAGGTTTCCAGTTAGTCAGAATTGAACAAGCTTCTTGGATTTAAGAATAAGTTTATTAATCTCCTTAGGGAAAGTATCCTTCTGCATTTGACCCATCCTAGAATTAGGAGCAGTGGGCTGTCACACTGAGTAGTGCCCGGGGAGGATTGGGTACCCCAGCCCTTTTTGGCCAGGTGATTTGAACCAGCAACCCTCCAGTTACAAGTCAAGTTCCCTTTCCACTTGGCCACGGGCTGCCGAATTAGATGTGAAACGTCTTTAAATTTAACATTGTGTGAAAGATGTTAATTAGTAAGTCGCCCTTAGGGGCCGACACTTTATGTTTAACAATTATTGTAAAAGTTGATGTCAATGTTGTATGTTTTAGCCGCTGACAGATTTCCGTAACGATGTGGACAACAAACAGACCGCAACTGTGCGCGAAGACCCTCTTTCACAGCAACGCAGGTCCGGCTGCATTTCAAAAACTACGACGTCTCTCAACAGGAAAAAAACATATAGGGTAACATCCTGTCTCTGTCCAACCCTAACCACATGACAAGCCTTTTCTTGTTTTCACACACTCAGAGGAATTCAGACCGAGAGGCTCACTGGTGAACATCTTCCACTCATCTCATCTCACAGCACAGGAAGATGATATTTAAATAGCTCAAAGTATGATGCAAAAGGGTTTCTGGACATGGTGCTTGGATCCCTGGCTCCTGACACCTGCAGTGTCAAGCAGTTGCATTTCAAAACCTTAGCGTCTGTAATGAAAAAAAACTACAGTGGCCAGAAAAGGATGCTGTTCTTCTTCCTTTGCTGATTAATGCGAAAACACACGCTGTGCTTGGTTCATCTGTTCAGTTTGCTTTAGGAAACATGGCGGCGCAAGATGGCAGCCTCTGTAAAGGCTACACAAACCAAAGAAATGTCATTTAAAAAGGAAGAAATAAATAAAAAAATGATTATACGCTTATGCAACAACACATAATCAATGTCTGCCCACAACCCCCCCTGGACCAAATCATCAGACGTGGTGTTCTTAGATGAACAGTTTCTTGTCCACAGTAGGTCACATGCTATAAATAGTAATGGTTAATAGGTTGGAAAATCCCATGGCATAGGCTCCAGTTCTGAGCCGCTTGTGTGGAAATTACAACAGCAAGGCGACATCTGTGGCTCCTGTTACACCTGATCTAATACATTATTTTGCACAATTTGTGATGCATTCATTTTTTTTATTCCCTTGTCTCACTGATTGAATTTACTCAGGCTTTATATATTTCGTCGTCGCTGTGCTTTTGGTCTTCGGCGCGCAGCTTCCAGCCTCCCCAATTATCTGCCCTCATATTAGAAACCAGCGTCTTTGTCTCTCGGAGGCCACGAGGAATGTGTCTGTATGCAGGTTGCATTTACTCCCTCACTGATTGACTGCGCACATGAATAATACATCACCTGTGCTCGCTAAGTGCAAATCTCCGTGGAGATTCACAAAAACCGACCACAGGCCGAAAATGTACAGTGAGGAGATGTGAGACTGCGCTGGCCTACTGCGGCTATCGCTCACGTCACTCATGCCTCTCCTCTCAACTGACTCAGCCTTTCCTCAGACACTCTACACCATCACTGTGGCTCATCATTGGCACAAAGTCCTGCTCTTTTTTTCTCCCCTTGTCGTGATCACTCTCCACACGTGTGGACCAAACCAAAAGGAACCTCTCTGCTTATGCACGTGTGCACGTACGCACGCGCACAACATGCTGCTGCTGCAGCAGCTCTACCCTTGATGTGCATCATTCCACTTCACTGCAGAGCAGAGACGTAGTGTCTCTCTCTCTCTCTCTCTCTCGCTCTGTTCCATCCACACCAGCAAAACATGTTACAATAGCTGAGGCAAAGGAGGAATGAACAGGGGGCGTAAGAGGTGGATGCTGGTTAAGGTGAAATAACTGTTCTGGTCCTGATGTAGAGCTGTTTTTTTCCTCCATTCATCTTGAACATGAAATGCAAAGAATCCAACCACAGAAACATGCAAAAACATGCAATATGGGGGATTAGGTAAATTGGACACTCTAAATTGACCATAGGTGAGAGTGAATGATTGTTTATCTCTATACGTGGCCCTGTGATGGACTGGCGAAACTGTCCAGAGTGTACCCCTCCTATATCGTCCTTTGTCCATGTGGAGGATAAAGTGGTAGAAAATGGATGGATGGATGGAATTGTATTTGTCCCAATTAACAAATACAGTCAAGTACAGACTTTGTATTAGGTGCACAAATGCACACTTATGCACAAAATACGCCCAATCTCTGTTCACAGTTGAAGTTTTTGGCTCCCAACGTCTCACTGTGTGTTGTCCTCGTATGTCCAATCTGAAAAATAAATAATATCGTGAATCGTTACTATTTTGGTCAGGATAATGGAGACTGGACATTTTTATATCGTCCCATGCCTAGGAGTAAGATTCCTAAAAGGAAAAATGATTGTTAGCTCCTTAAGTCTCCTTAACTCACACGACGCGTTTGCACAAGTGCACTTTGCATTACCGTAAAAAGAAATCCAAGAAGTTGCACGTGAAAGCCAACATGTGGTTATTACGGTAATTTCACATCGCGCTGTTGCAGGAAACCGGGGGAGTTGGAAAAACGCCTCTGCACGCAAAATCTGGTGGCAAAATCATGAACACCTACAGTTTTGTTTCTAAATAGAACTTTTGGTTTTTCTTCATTTTAAATTGTTGACTGTAAAAAAAATTGGCAAAATAACTTAGTTACAGGACATTTTCTGGCCCCTTTATGGTTAAAATATGTCCGGACGGAAATTTTGAGGCCTAGGTGTTTAACGGTTAAAACAATATTATTATATTTTAAAATTGTACTTTGTAATTGGCTGCCTGTACCAGCTAATTATGCCTTTGGAAATAGCCCACTCCAGTAGATGACAGCTGATCTAATACAACCTCGTTGTAGTGGTGTTTGGCGATGGTGTGGGGGATGGGAAAAACTGTTACACAACAAGTGGGTTTCCAATACTCCCACTCACTTCAACAGCATCAAGGACTCAAACAAGGATGAGAGAGGCGGAGGCGCTTCTTCTTTTTCATATCTTTGTTTCATTTTTTCCCCCCCTCCTCGTTTCCCCGCAGCGCGTGAGTGTGTGTGTGTGTGAGACGCCCTCTCTGTCTCCACAGAAACACACGCTGTGTCACCAAAACACTGCTTTGTCTGTGTTGTAAGCATTCTCGCCCGTGTTTGCAAGGTACACACACACACACACACACACACAGAGCCCCCGGTGTATAGCGCAGGAGATCCCACACCCAAGGCTGACACAGGCTCCTGTGTAAACCTGCAGAGATGAGACGCAGCCAGGAGTTCTGCACAGGAATGCAGCCAAGAATAAAATGAGAGTGAGTGCCTGATCCCCAGGAGATGCACATGATAAGGACATGTTTCTCCTGAGGGAAGAAGTGGGGAGAGAGAGCGAGAGAAAAAGCATATTCGAGAAGGGTTGGGAACCAAAACCTGTGCAGCATTCTCTGTTTTAACATATGCAAGGGTGATCAGGTTCCACAATTTGTTCCAGAACAACAAGCATCTAAATCAATGACTCACCCTCAGATATGACTTTGGTGCATGTTACTAAAGGACTATGTAACAACACAAATAATCCAGCTGCCCTTTTGATATTTATGTTGAGGCACAGGTTTTTCCTTGAATTCTTTCACAGCACTGATGTCACCTGAATATTTGCTGTCTCATGACTTCGGGACTGTGTGGGAAATAACTGTGCAGAAAATCAATCATTCAAATAGACTGTTCAAGGAGCCACAAATGAACACACGGCATAAAAACAAAGGCTCAAGCACCCGAGTCTGGCTTTTCACACAGACCTCGCCCTTCCGCCTCCGTGGTGAGTAATGGAAAGTTACAAAGGCGGGTTTATGATACCCCTGCCCCTCCCAGAGGTTTACCCAAAAGGTGAAGTGAATGGCACGCTGCATGTTTCTGGTGTGCGGCTTTGGCGCAGAACAACAGTGCCTGATATATGCAGGACAGACAGACAAACATGAAGGCATAAATCATATTTGCAAAGTGCAGAATTCTGTGTGAAGGCCCTTTTTTTTTTTTTGGGCTGTTTGGTATTTTATGAGTCATCACTGGCGAGCGCTCAACCACTGGGCAAGGCTATAGTAATAGTTTGGGATGTTTAAAATGAGTGTTAATTAGTTTTAAGAGCGGGTTTGCTCTTTTATTCCATGTAAATGATTAGTTTTTGTGCAAAAGTGTCATAAGAAGTATTGTGTGTCATAAAAACCCAATCAAAAATGCCATTTTAAAAATGTATCAGGACAAATGAACAACTGATCTCTGAATCAAATACATAAGAAAGGAGCCTGAAGTGCAAAATGTGCATCATAATGCTGAGGTTGGATGCAATTAGTGTGCAAGGTAAAAATCAAATAGCCAATAGACTAAAGACACACATGAAGATAATATAAATGATAATAAATAACCCTCATGAGACACATCACATGAGTCTCGGGAATAAAAGACGAGAGGTTTGATTCACTTAGATGAACCAACTCAACCCAATTAACTACATAATTCATTTAATGCGTAGCCTTATGTCCCACATCGTAAACATTTTTTTATTATGAGTGAAAATACAACACAATTGCTAACAAGGATAAAGGCAAAGGCGCATTTATGGTGCAACTGTAAAGCTTTTAGAAAACAGTTTTTATGTAGGATGCCCTACTTGTCCCTTTATTCAATTACGTCATAGGGTAAAAACAAGAAAGGAGGGGAGTGTGGCACACAGCTGCAGGTCAGTGTGACACCGTGTGTAATAAGGCCTCTGCCAAAGGTCACCTATCTGTATCATGTCCAGCCAATCACAGCGCGAGCACAGCCAAAATCTATGAGTCCTGGCCAGAGGGGCTTTTCCAGCCATTTGGCTCCAGAGCCACCGTGATAATGACAGCCTCGTCACACAAGGTCACAAACTCAGTTGTTTGAAACCCCGCCTCATCCTGTGTCAATATATCGGCGACAACCCACTGCACCAGTTTCAAGAGAGTGGCGCATTTGCTGCATGGTCGGTGCCCATAAACACTGTGGTTTCCTGGTGTTCACTGAAGGCGTTAACACACACGTGTGTGTGTGTGCTCGTGCTGCCTCATGCGCATACCACAAGTCATTAAACAGGTTTCACAACAGATAGCAAGACAGGGAACTCAGGAAAGACGTATATGTTTATAAGAACCGTGAAATACAATACAAGGTGCTCTGCAGCATGAGGCGCAGCTTAAAATAACATCAACATTTTGTCACATTAAGCTTCAAACGATGTTTAAAATTGTTTTGTTTTTAAACAAACATATTCAATCTAAATGTTAAGTACGGAAGTACCAAAATAAAAGCTTGAGAAAGACTGTTTGAAGTTAACAAACATTGGTCTAAATGTCTAAAAAAAAGTTAACAATGCCTTTTTTTAAAACATAGTTTGAAGCTAAATGTGGCAAAAATGTTGATGCTATTTTTTAGGTTGAGCCAATTTACAAACCTCACACTGCAAGTCACACATTGTGAGTGTGCTGGAGAACAAATGTAGCTTTCAGTTAGCATCTTAGCAAGATGCTAAGTTTCTTTTTGAACAAAACAATTCATATACAATCCAGTGATTGTGCACTTTAAGTGTGTTGATTTATTTTCAATTTCCACCAAATGAAAACAATTTCACCTGACTGTTACCAAATTGACCTTTTCTTTTTTTTTAAAAAAACACGACATAATCACACGGTTGCATAACTGCTATCTCTCACATGACATTTTTGAGGGAGTAGAGAGTAGAGAGTGAGAGTAGTGTTGGGCGATAATTCAACAACTATATCTCTTACATAATTAGTTTCAGTCCAAACATACCAAAAGGCAGAAGTCATTCTTGCAAGAACCGTGCAATGTCAAGTTGAGTCCCTACAAGTCAAGTTGTATGAATATTGAAGATGACTTTCCAGATATTCCACATTTACAGTAAGACGCTGAAACTATCAGAAATCTGGTTTTAACATTGAAAAAAGGTTCAAACCCATTAATCGATTATCAAAACAGTTGACGATTAATTTAGTAATCGCTTAATAATCGATTCATCGAGTATATTGTTTCAGCTCTAACACATCCAACGTATAATCGAATGTGTGAAATTTAAGTGTTTTATGTCCACAATCAACTTGGTTTCTTCAACTTTCACTCGGGAGCAAAACCCAGTCTTTAATTTCCAACGATAAAAATAACACATACTGATTTTAGACTCATTTGATAATCTGTTATTAGATTTTTGTTGGTGTTGGTTATAAATCAAGTGGCTTTTCATGTAAATGGAAATTCATTTCTAATGATCAAGCAGCACCCTGCTATTGTCGAAGGCTAATACACTGCTGTTACTGTATGTAATGTAAACAGAAACACACAAACACAAACATCACCCGCTTCATGTGTACACAGCAGGTTAAGTCAACAATATAACTCTTGTTCTTTTCACCTATTGCATAATTTAATGGAACCATGAAGGAGTTTTTTATATATACTGGACAGTATGTACTGTACTCACATTATCAGTTACAGGAACAGTAGAATGTGTTTATGCTTTTCCTTCCTCAGAATGAAATGCGACGATTGATGCGTTGCTCATGTCTGTTTTGCCTCGAGGCCGTGCAAGGAACTTGAAATACTAGGGTATAAAAATACATGGATTTCCCCCTGATATTCCAGAGCTAAATGAGCACAACATGTGAGACGCTGCGCTCTCGGTCAGATGCTTAGGCTGGCTTTCACAAAAAAAAATGAAAATATATGTGTTTTCATTCATTTTTCCTTATTTTTAAGACCAAAAAAATAATAATTATGTGTAAGATTATACTGCACATGCTACAAATTCTTTGTTCAGAAAGAATGCATGGGCCGACCCTGGGACTGACGGCTTCTGCTTCTATTGTGTGAGGAGCGCGTCCTTTGAACTGTGACACACAGTGTAAACGCCGTGTCTGTCATACCCTCCTCTTCTTAACCTCTCCTCTCGCTTGGCCTTTAGGCGTCTCATGTTTCGGTTGTAGTCCTCTCTGCTCTCTCTCTTTCCTCCTCCTGTCCACATCATAAATGGGAGGCAGTTAGCATCATATATCACAAATGTATATATAGTAGCAAACCAATGTGTAGATGTTTCTAAATTATTATTTTTTTCAGTATTTTATTTAATCACTAGCTTAATCAATGATTTGAACTCAACACTAGATAGCTAGCTAGCTAGCTCTCTAACTAACTAACTAACTATCTGGCTAGCAGGCTAGCTAGCTTACTATCTGGCTAGCTAGCTAACTATATGGCTAGCTAACAAGATAGATAGATAGATAGATAGATAGATAGATAGATAGATAGATAGTTCTTCCTCGTGCTGCTCAAATGAACGAGTGAAACTTGGGTGGAAGTTACCTGGCTGAAGAAGAGGGAGTTTACAGCGGGATAATGGTGGAAAAAGCTACATTAAGAGGTGCCACGCTCAATACATAGACTTTATGCACTTTGTTGTCTATGTTGTGAATAAATGTTGTTGCGTTTCCCTTCACTGAGACAGATATCGTGACGCATCGCTATACGACCTCACAGAATATGTATATTGTGGAATATGTATCGCGTATCGTAACGTACCGTGAGATACCCTGTGATTCCGACCCCTAATTTGTGCTCTTTTCTCTTCTCATTTCTGTGTCGTGGTTTACTGATCTTCCCTTTGGTGTTAACAGGCGTCTGTGTCTGTCTTTTGTGTCTTCCCTTTCTTTTTCACATTTACAAAAACAAAGGCTCCATTGAATACAATTGAAAGCAGACAAGAAACCCACTAATGAAACTTTCAAACACCGCAATCTGTGATTGCTTTGGATGGACACAGACGTTATCATTCATTATCGTTCACTATATCAACTAAAAAACAATTTGTAACAGGAATGAAGCTGTAATTGTTGCAAACATCCTGTGACTACAAATGCACAAAGGGTATCTTTGGAGGAAGTACTCCTACACATGTCCTCCTGGAAACAGCATTTCAACAGGAAGTGATTTATGACCTAAATATGGAAAACATGCCAAGTCGTTTGGTTACTGTACTTTAAAGCAGATTATAAATGTTTTCCAGTCCAGTCTGACAAGATATTAACAGTATTTTGTCTGTGATTATGTTAGAAGTGACTCGACAGTGTTGTTACATTTCACAGCACATGAAAGATCATTAGGAAGAGTGAACGTTAAATCATGAACTGTACATAAAAGTTGGTAAACACTGCATTATAGGTCATTATTTGCCACGGTCCTATAGCTTCAGGAAACAAACAAAGCTAGTGCTATTTCACTATGAAACACAGAAATATGGTATCTTCTGGTAGGCCCATATAGATTTTTTTCTCTGATATTATTATTTTATAGTGTTTTGTATTTTGGACCCACACTGGAAATGTATCTGTGAGGGACTGCAGGGCTGTTAGCAGGTCAGTTACATCCATTGTGCGCACACACAGGCATTGTAATGACAGTAATAATGATGGATGTGGGGGTTTTGAACAATGCTTGTCACGTGGCTCCAGGGCTGGTTTTATAAAGATATTTACGTTCTCCTTGAGGTGCAATTTTGTCTCATGATTGGGTTTATTCTGTGCTATGTAATACTGGTATATTGGTACTTAGTTCTAAACATTTTTAGACTCTACCTAATACAAAAGAAACAAAAAAGTATGTAAGAGGTATAACATATAAAGCTATGCTCAACTTTTACCTCATGAAATGGTTATAATGTAGACTATAATCTCTCTTTCGCTCAGATTTAGAGAGAGACTGCAAGAGTCAGACATCAGACATAGTTTCTTTCAGAGCGAGGATGCCAGAAGAGTGTGTCATCACTGACTGGTCAGTAATAATGTGGCCGACTACTGGCAACAACACAGACAAATAAAGGGTGAGTCTGTGTCCATGACTAACTGTGAGGTCATAACTGAGCAGAGAACAGAAGAGAGGAACCAGACCCAAGCAAGGCAGGTGGATGGGCTTTCATTAACTATTTATAGAATAAAAATATGATTGTTTTAAAAACAGAAGGCATAGATTTGATTAAAAAAGACATTATTTTAAAAAGCAAAACAAAATAAAAACTAAAAGTAATGAAAAATCCAAAACTATTATAACCCTGATGGGGTGGTGGTCTGATAAATTTGTTAAACGTATTAATTGTTGCAGAGGTCGACATAAGTGGATCCATGCAACTTTACCATGCGCATTTCATTATTTCGAATCATCATTTCCCTTCAAACATGTCTTTGATCTTGTTTTATACACAGCACATCCATGTAAGATGTGAGAAAAGACAAAAACAAACACACAAAGCTCTGTTGTGCTTGGACTTGGACTTGGACTTGTGTTGTGTTGTGTGTACAGTAAAAAAAACAGCGACCGACGAGTTGACGGCCGGGAGGAGGACTGGGCCCCGTCGAGTGGATGAATGCAGATGAATGTGTGGATGTGTTTTCTCCCCGCAGTGAGTGGGATAGTCCTGTTTAGTCATGACGTGATGCCTTTCAAGCAGCCGGCAGCGGGTTTCCATGGTTACCAGCAGCAAGCCAGCTTTTCACAAGTGCAGAGGACTGGGCATGAGGGGGGGGAATTAGAGACAAACATCTGTGTGTGTGTGTGTGTGTGTAGTTCGGTGAGGAGGAGGAGAAGGGGTGGAAGATGTTGCTGTACTTCTCCCTCCTGACGTCCTGTTTCCTGTTTCCTCCCCCGTGAGGAGTGGATTATCTGTCCATTCTCCCCTTTTCTCCTTTTGTCAACTGGTTTTTAAAATGAATCCGCCTGCTCCATACTTTCACTTTAAAACAGAGCTCTAATCACCAGGTTCCTTGGTTTTTTTGGGGACGCAACAGCTCTGTTACCCATCAAATCACTCTCTCCTTCACTCACTCGCTCCCACATATTTATCAAAATGACCAGAGTGAAGAAAAGAGAAGGCGGTGAGGGCAGCAACAGGAGAATAAAAACTGAAATATTCATGAGTGTGTTTGTGTTTGTGTTTGCGTGCGAGAGATAGAGAGATTAGATCAGATTATTATCTTTATAAGAGGCTTCCAAACTGAAGCCTCGTATCAAACTGTCTTTTATCCGCAGTGTCAGTTACAATCTGCCACTCATTTCCATAGACAAGAGTCTCTAAACTCTGTCCTACAGGAAGACATTTGCATAAAAATAGAGAGGTCACTACAGAGGATCAGAGTATAAAGCCCTCTTGTGTGAAGCTCTGTGTGTGTGTGTGTGTGTGTGTGTGTGTGTAAATGTCTTTAATAGGCTGTGTGGACAAATTGGAATGAAAGCAAACCTATCTTTGTGAGGACATGTTGGCTGGTCCACACAATTTTAACAGGCTTTTTGAGGATTAAGACCTGGTTTTAGGGTTAGTTTTAGGATTGGGTTTAGTTTAGGGTTAGGGTAAGGTCAGGCATTAACTCTCTAATGCCCTTTATTGTCTTACTGTCATTTGGATGAGTGACAGGCTGGGAGACAAAGAACCTAGGTGTTGTAAGAAAGAAAAATGAAAATTCACCAATAAAATGAACTCTTTTTTATTAAAAGCTACAAGGAGCTATAGGAGTAGACCCCTGGGCTAGGGAATGCATTATGTCTATGAGTGTCCACACAAAGAATGCAAAACCAACTTGTGTGTGTGTGTGCTCATGTGGGGACATAAATTTGGTTTCACACTCACATTACGGGGACTCGTCTTCATTACGAGGACAAAAAGCAAGTCCCCATAATGTAACTCTTCATTTTAAGGTGAAGACATGTTGTGTGGTTAAGGATGACGTTATGGTTAAGTTATGGTTAAGTTTTGGTTAAGGTTATGGTTAGTGATAGGCCAGGTTAGAATATCAAAGGTCATGAAAAACAAACTGTGTGTGTGTGTGTGTGTGTATTTTGTTGTTTCCTGACTGCAGAACAGAGAAGAGAAGACGTGTTGGAACAAATATTTATTAGTGTTATACAACCTGTTCAAGTGGGAGTGGATTTGAGGCACATGTGTGATGAAAGTTGTCCCACACTGCCCTCTGCTGGTTAATATCTAACACTGCTGCACAGAGACATGACATTTACTGTGATCACAGACAGAGAGAGGGAGTGGTCACTCTGACAGTGTGGTTCTTAAAAAATAAAATAGAATAAATCCTAATTGTCAGGTATTTATCCGAGTTTTGTTTTTTATATTCATTTTTGAAATAGTTGAACACACCTTTTTTTGTTGATTTAGTTACAAGTCAACAGGTGTCGGAACAGGTTGTGCTTTTGTATAGTTTCCTCTTGATTTTAGGTAATGCTGTGTTCTTGTTTAAACAAAGACACTGTTGCACAATTTGTTTAAAAAAATATGGGAGGCTCTGCAGTCTCCATCCACTTTTGTTTTCTATGATGTGGAAAAATGTTGGGGGGGTTTTGTCTCTGTTTTTAGCTTGCAGTGTAGTTTCAATTTAAAGCTAATGAAGTTTTAGCTTCATTAGTTTTATTTAAAAAGTGACCAGATGTCAGATGTGTTTTTAATGCATTAAATGTTGGAATGAAAATAGATTTTATACTCACACACCATGTAGTAATAATATGAATAATAGGAATAGAGCAAGTTGTTACTGTGCTTTAACTGTCCTGTTTTAAATCAAATTGGAAATAAAACTAACAAAAATGACAAACAAAAAATAATAATAGTAAGTAGAAAATAAGACTTAAAACCAGAATAAAAGCACATTCAAGTAATTTAAAATACCGGTAGATTTTAAAACAAGCAGTAATAACTTAGTTATGTTCAGTTTAAAGTGTATAGTGTCAACCATGGTTATAATTAACTATTAACTAATTTAATTAGTTTTTAGAGCGGGTTTGCTAGTTTTTATTAGTTAATGCATTAATCGGTTTTGACATTGCTTTTTTGTAATATGGAGTATTTGCCAGGTGCAAGATGCAAAGGTCATAAAAATATTGTGTCATAAAAACCCATTTTATTTCATTATTAGAACAGATGAACAACATATCGACCCAAAAGGATTACGTATGAAATAAATGAGACGAAACTCAGCACATTTTTTTGTGCAATTGTAGTTAGTGTTATAAACACACACAATTCAGTTTCAGTTCGTTATCGTTTATTTTGTCAGTTTTCATTAAACGTAATAACCCCTGGTGTTAACATGAACATTTCAATAAAGTGGGTTAAAAACAGTAATAATAGTCACAGCGAGTGAAAACCTGACCCGCATAATTGCATCCAGAGGTGACGGTTGGCCAAATCCAGCTCGTCATCTGCAGTGATTTCTCTGCTCCACCCTGGGATTGACCAAGGAAGAGGACGTGTTGCTGGTTTGACTGGTCTGAGGATCAGTGAACAAAAGATACTCAAAGTAAAGTCAGGTAAAAGTTGTTTCAGCAGCAGGTTTCACACTCCCACTGACCCTGCACTCAGCACACACACATACACACATTAATGCCTGACACATGATGTTGTGACTGATACGAGGAAGTGGAGATTGGAGCAGTTTGACCAGATCTACAATCTGGCTGTTTCTCAGCGTTACACACTTTTAAAATAGTAAACTATGGATCTGTTGGGATTATATCAAGCAAAGGGTTGGTTTTGTATTAAAGGGGGGATTATTGAAGGGGGAAATGAATACTAATACTAATCCTTAGGGAGAAATAGCCATTCCTGATTTTATTTCAATTTTTATGTTTTATTTGAATTTTTGTTCTCTTTTAACTGTCTAAAAAAAACAAGTTTTTGACACCTGTACACAGGCAACATGGAATCCAAAATCTTCACCAGTCATTCAGGGTTACTCAGTTTTTGAAGTTAATGATAAATTCTTCCAAATATCGGGTACGGAAAAAATGTCAATACTTTTTTAATTTTGATGATTTTAGTGGTGATATAATTATTATTGCTGTAGTGAAGCACTTTATTATACATTGTAGAACGTGAGCTCACTCACTCTCACTTAATTTTACTTCCTTGATACTTGACTGTGCGTAGGAGGCCTCCCACTCTCTTTCCTTTTGTCTTTATATATATTAGCAACATTCATTTTTTGTAATGTAAAAAAAAAAGAAAAATTGTAATGTGTTATGACAGTCATTCCTGTTGTTTCTCTGCCCCCCTCAGGGCTCAGAGTCTTGGCCCTGGTTCAAGTGAAACTCCTCCGTTTTCTCTTGCTCTCTGTCTGTTAGGCCTGACGCTAAACTTTCTTTGACTCCATTCTCTTGTCATTCTTGTCACTTGCCGACAACACCAGTGCGGGAATCCTCTTTATTCATGGGAATGAAGCAGGAACGCAGCGTTGCGAGCCTAACACCCACTCCCCTCACACGCGTGCACACACACACACACACACACACACACACACACACACAGAGGATTATTAGATTATAGGTCCAGTCAGCAGATCGTGTTCACCGTCGCTGTTCTGTACGTTACAGGTGTCGGAGGAGAGAACAAATATTGCAGCAGTTTCTTCGCAGCAACGGTTGGCTTGAAGACAACAGAAACTCCGGCAGGTTCATACATGCCCAGTGACAGCAACCACGGAGAAATCAAATCTGAGACTCTGTCTGTGTTGTCCTGAATCAAATTGATAATCCCTAAGTGAAACTTCTCCAATATCACTTTGTCCACGGTTGTTTTTTTACAGTATTGTTTTATGTCTTTGTGGGTATAGTGTCAAAACTCACGTTACTCATAATAACATCTTTCACCCTAAATCCCTGAGCGCATGTATTGCACTAACCTCTCTAACATGACTGCTAGAACTTCTCTTCTCTTTGTTTGATGATGATGATGATGCTCACAGGCGGTTTGAGCCAAAAACAGCTTGTTCAAATCCTCATCGTTGGTAAAGGCGTCCAAAGAATAATAATATTAGTCAAAATGTACCAGTTCCTGTGATGGACAATCCATTTTAATTTGTTGTCCAAGTATCTCGCCTTGGTGTCCGTCAGTGAGGACATGGAACACAAATTGTGTTTTTACTTCACTCATCAGCACACAGGCACAAAGACAGAATGGACTAACCTGAAGGACATGTTGGTCTACTATTTAGTTTTTTTTAGAACAGACAAACAGTTGCCGTCATGAGTAACAACAATCTGTACCTAATACTAATATTCTTAAATACTAATACTAATACCAATGCTAATAAACAGAATCATTCTATAAACACTAAACAGGTTTACAGATTGCTTCGCATGATGTATGGGAATGAAACTGCACAGAATAAAACAACAAGTCAAATTCATTGTATACGGCTTTATCCTCCACATGAGGGTCACGCTATACAGAGGCCATAAGAGTGAACAATATAGAGTGTCTTATATCTTTTTTTTAGCACAACCTAGACAATCTGATAAAAAAATAAGAATATTCTTCACCAACGATATGAACACACTTGAGCAAAAAGTACTCAAAATGTTTACAATTTTATTGAATTTGTGAAATTTGGAAATACGTCACAGTTCAAAGTTCACTTATGAACAAAATGAACCACAATAAAAGAAAAAATGTCTATTTTTGTGCGATATAAAATGAATCCTAACTTTGACTCAACAACGCTTAAGGAGGCCATATGTCCATATAAGGCAACCAGCTTTTAAACCACCAAGATGTTCACTAGCGTCAAGGTAAAATACCAGCCTACTGACTTCTTCCTGCTTTATCTTCCTTTGTGAGCTTCTAAGTGTCAAAATTCAATTTCACATTGTGG